>NW_010176500.1:22686-77049 GCF_000695765.1 Mesitornis unicolor | reverse complement strand
AGAGAAATCCCATTTCTCACTTCAATGGGCTCATTTTCTCAGCTCTGCACAGCGGCTCCTGGGCTCAAAGCTGTAACCCCCGCCCTAGGCGGCTCGCGATGGCCGGCCTTTCTGCAGCGGTTTTGAAGTCTTCTTAAGGACCCCGTCAGAAATTGCTATCAGAAAAACCAGCAGGAGAGAAAACAGCCCTGGAAGGTGTTGTACAGAAACACCCTGCAGAAAAGCAGCTCTGACAGCTTACATCTCTGCTGCTCACAAAACAATGATCCAGCAGAAGCTCGCTGTTGGGGGATGAGGTCAAAAAACAACCAGAGGGACTAAAACAAGCATCTGTTTGTTGTAGCTCACCAGCTTCCTAACATACGCTTGGTTCTCACTGCTGTTTTATCCGCCTGTGATAGATCACGTTCTGTAACTGCTCTCCTCCGAGCTTTGGAAAGCTCTAAACAACTCACTCTTTCTATCCTGGTGGTCCTCTGTTTTGCTCAAGACATTAAAGAGAGACATTAAAAAACAACGCTGGAAAAGTGACCTTGCTGCTTTGAGGAAGGGAGACTTAAAACCATGCTGACACTTCCTCTCCTTACCAAGTCGCAGGTATTTATACCAACCCTCGACCAGCTCTGCTTTACCTGTTACTGCCACAGGATTTTCAGCCCTAAAACAAGTGGTAGTTTTTTGTCAACACACCACACAGCAGGATTACTGTTTGCTAACATGTGGACCTCTCAAAAATGAGGCAAAAAGGGAAAGAATAAAAAATAAATGCATAGTGAATGAACTGGAAGGAGAGTTTCTTCTCGGTTAGGAGTGAAGCATTCTCCATTGCTCAAACGCACAATTTACTGATGGTGAGTGTTAGTGCGATCCACATCCCAGTTTAAGGCACTGAAAGCCAAGTCCTCAACGCCTTTCTGTGAAACGAGGCCGTTCCATACAGCTCTACACATCCGACAGACTGTGCTAGCCACCCACAGCAGATTTCTAGTGATGTCAAGTGAAAAACAAAGAGGGGGAACAGACCGGGTTAGTGTGGAGAAGTTACCAAGGCAGACAGACAACAGACAGAGGCTGTTGTAAATGCTCACCAGATCTGATCAACACCTTCAATGTCCCTGCAAGGAGGGGAGAGAGAGCTCAGAGGAGGATGAGCACAAGCAGCGAACGGTGGCAATGAAGGCAGCTGGGGATTTTTACCCTGCTCAAGGCCCTGCAGTGCACGGGTTTCACCCACGTGCCCGCTCGGGTAAGATGCTGAGCAGGCTGCCTCCGATCGCAGGTTTTTGAAAACGCGTACTATGGAAATACTCGGGTTTCTGGTTGGTGGCCATTCCTTACTGGTCTCTGCCACAAACAACCTGAGCTTACGTGGAAAACCCAAAATAAACATGGGAAAGCTGAAGAAACAAAGACACTAAAGGGAAATTTGCAACCAACTTGAAACCCTGAGTCCGTTCTAACTCCTTGTGGTGCTGGGGGTGTCCCGTGTGTATCCATGTGGTGAGAGCTCTGCAGAGCCCAGCCCTGGGAAACCGAAATGTAGATGCCAGACGTCAGGCAGCTGAGAGAGGCAGAGAGGCTGTGCTGAACGGGTGCACAAGATACCACAAGGAGGAGGACAACGGAAAACATTGCTTTAACCCTTAGAAAACCCTTCAGACGTGTACAGCTGTCTGCTCAGTAATTCTATTTCTCATCTGAAGCCTTAAGACAGAAAAATTTGCACAAACATGGTGGACATGAAAATAAAATCAAAGCCCTTCAACTTCTATTCATTATTCTCCAGGTTTATCTTTAGAATATTAAAACAGAAAATGGACACACACCAAGATGTTTATAATTCTCTACTTCAAAAAGCAATGAAGCATCAAAACGTGTAACAGCCATTTACTTCAATGATGGTTCCTGTAATTGTTTTCTCATGTCCAGAAATCAGGAGTAGGAATTTATTTGAGCTAGAACTTAGAAATCTGAGATTCTGTCTTTAACTGGAGTACGTTCTCATCAAAAGGCCTCTGCCACCTGCTCTTCATTACCCCCCGCTGCCTGCGTTATCTGCTGCCTGTGTAGCCTCTGCTGGCAACACGTTTGGCAAAGAATAATCCAGAACACTTTTATTTCACATACATTTCCTTCTCAGAGACCCTGATAAGAACCATTGACTGAAAAGGCAAGAGTGGTTAGAGAAGGAAAGGAGCAGGTTTACAACCAGTAAGATAACAAAGAAGAAGAAGATGCTATTCATGTATTTGCGGTGTTGAATGCTAAGACAACAAAACACCATTTTTTATTGTTTACACTCTTGAAAAGCTGAACAGCCAGCTGCCTCCCAGTCCAGTTTGAGAAACTGCAGCATCTGTTCAGGCTGGGGTGAAGCAGATACCAAATCTGGCTTTTTAAATACATGCTCTGCATGAACTGGAACTGGAGCAACTGTTCTGTTCCTCCAAAACACTCTGTTCCTTCAGGAGCATGCAGTCCTACTCTAAAATACTTGGTCTGGCATCCATCCTTGAGAGAGTAACTACGTGTCCAAAAAAGCCCTTTCCCGGTTTAACGGGAGAGGGACCAGCTCGAGCCATGACCGTGCCTGCCTGCCTCCCTCACCGCACAGGTTACCTGCAGTGGTGCTTCCTGCTGGCGAGCCAGAAGGTGCTGTCGCAGCCGTAGCAGTGCGCCGCGAGGTGGTCTGGGAGCCATCGCGTCACCTGGGAGACAGAGGACAAATTTACCAAGGAGAGGGAAATTAATTACGAGACAAACCCATCTCATTGGAGCTCACAAATTCAAAGCAAAGCACCATGAGAAAATTGCTCGTTCTGTTTTAAGAGCTAAAATTCAGTGTTTGCAACAACTGAAGACAGAGGAAAGAAACCTTCCCTTTGAGAATGGACATGCTAAAATCCCCTCCGACAAGAAATTAAGTCCAAGTCCAATCTCCTGGTTTATTTCTGCGCTTTAAAAGTATCCAGACCAAGAATATTCACCAAGCATGTGTGCACCTAAGGCTGCTTTAGCTACCCAACCTCTCCAGAGCTTCTCAAGCGACCACAGACAGCAGAGGGCTCATAGGCACAGGTACTGATATTGAAAGTACAAAAGGCAAGCGAAACACAAGGAAGAGAGTTCACAAGAAGTGGCCCATGACCAAAGGCTGCAGGGTAATTTGAACGATGAACATCCCATCCTACCGGAAGAATGAGCAGTTTACAGGGATTTAGTCTGTACCTCTGTGTCCTGTTTATCCACCTGCTCCCAGCTGGCTTCAGAGAAAATCTCTGTGCTGCAGCGAGACAAGCAGTTCTGATCCAGATTGCTTTCCGAGTCGGGTATAGAAGTCTGTTGGCAAACAAACACAGCTGAACAGAGCCTTCCCATATTCCTACTGCCACACAAATAAAACCGGACAGTTCGTGGGGAGGAACAAAAAGGGTCCCTCCTGCTAAGAAAGGTGCCTGCACTGGGAGGGCGAGTGCCACAGCCTGCCACCTACCTACACGGCACACGTGGCAGCAAAGGCAAGAGTTCCTGTTCGGACAGGACGACAAATGCCACTTGCTGGAAGGGATTTGTGCAGCAGTGAATTGCAAAAAAACCCAAAAAACATCCAAGCAAAAAAAACCAACCCAACTCAACCGGTGAGGTTCTGACCCCCTGATGACGGGATGGTGTGAGACAGAACAGGTTTAAACACTCGTTTCTGCTGTGTTAGCACAGACGGCTGGCAACACTTGGGGTGATTAACCAAAAAAGCTGTGGCTCCAATTGCATGGCTGGCATTTGCTTTCCAAGGTCGTTTCACTTTCAGAAACACTACTGGTAAAACATACACACTTCTGCTGGCAGAAATTGCGGAAAATACAAGCCAAGGCACACATGAGGAACTCAGAATTTGAGCTGTAGATACCAAGTAGCTTTTCAGGGCATAATGCTTCCTTAATACAGTCTAGCTAGGCAGAGTCGTATCTTAACTGACTTAAAACTCAGCCAGCCCTTAAAATACATTAAAAATAGCAAGAAATCCCTTATTGTCTTTTTGTGCCTGAGCAACGGGCACCTCTGGAGCTTCAGAAGAAAACCAGTTACTCCCAGGCTGAGGCCCGAAGAGAAGGCAGAGATAAGATCCCTAAAAACAGTGAATTGTCTAGAGGATGGTATCCAGCCCTACACTGCATTTTAGGAAGACTCTTAAAAATTGGGAATGTAATAAATGAAGCCAAATTTCTCCAAGGAATTCAAGCTTTTGCCAGTGACAGAAGCCACACGCAGCTGAAACGGGAGCCCAAGGGAGCCCTTGGGGCTGTTCTCTCCAATGTGAGGAGCCAAGGAGGCTCTGAGTATTTTTCACAACAAACGTACCTGGGACTATCCAGCACCTCTGCCACTTCTAAACAATATTAAATTAAATTAAACAGAAGTTGGGAACCTTTTATAATTTGTGTTTTCCATTTTGCAGGCATATAAAATACATCATAACGTGCACGTAGGAGAGAGGAAACTTTGGTGTTGTGTCAATCTGGGAAATCCCTTCACACCCGTGTCCTCTCCCGCGCCCGCCCGTTTCTCCAAGTCTCCCCTCTTCACTTGTTTTATTTCACAGATCATCCCGCTCTCTGTAAAGCCAAGGTTTGCCGCGATCTGCAGGACTGCTCTGGGCTCAAGGCCCTTGTGGAGCAGCAGTTCTACTTGTTCTCTGAAGCGCTGCCCTGACACTGTTGCTGGAACGTCTCTGACGTTTATCACTATTGATTATTCGAAAGAGGAGAAGAAAACAGGTAAAAAACCAGGTACGGGAGAAGCAACTTTAAAATCCAACCAAGACACAGAGACACGGCAAACTTGCCAGTTTCTGAGCTCTTGAACTTGGAATTACACTTATTTCATTTCTAATTTTAAAACGTCTTTAGCAACTACAACTACACAGATCATTTAATTGCTACAGAAATCAGTGCACTGTATTTGAATCATGCTTCAAACTTTGAGAGACTATACTAAAGTCTCTGCTTTTACGACTTTAAACGCTTCCACGTAAAAGAACAGTTTAAAACCCTGTTAAAATTCTTAATTTGTTGAGAAAAAACCCTCACTGATACAAGGCTGTCAAAAAAGCCCTTAATTTATTCCAGTTAATGAGCCTGGCACAGGACAGCCACCTACACTTCATGGTTTTGAGCTAACACAGCAGCTACTGCTGCCTCCTTCTCACCCTACGCATGCAAAACATCAAGAGAGCAGTCTCAGAGTTAGACACAATTACAGACTTGTTGGGCTGGAAGGCTCCACGCTCCCGGCCCAATAAACGACACGTTCGCATCCGTGGAAAAATATCTTTGCCTGTCTATGAAAACAACAATAAACCGAGTGGATTCTGGACTAAGGTCAACGCAGGTGTCTAAGTATGCCCAGGTACGTGCAGGTACGCTGTGAAATAAACCTCTGCTATAGGCACGGTCAAACTGAAACACAGTGAGAACATTAAGTCGTCATTGATTGCCATTTGCCGTGCACTCAGCCGGTTGTTCGCCCTCTTCAGAATGACCTCGAGAGTTTTAGAAAAGCCTGTATGGCCAAAAAAACAAATAAAAATCACTGCCTGACCAACGTGCTGAGATCCAGACCGTGACTCATTAGCCCACTGTTGCCAGCAGTGGCCCAATCACCACTTCACTTACCACTTCGTCTCCATAATCACCATTGAGGCGTAAGGAGCTGTTGAGGAGCTGGCTCTCCAGCCGGCTCTTCAGCTCTTGCACTTGCTTCTTCAAGGTCTCCACTTCTTGCTGATGGCCGGTTTCGATCTGGCGCAGGCGCTGCTGGATAACATCGGTGTACACAGGCATCCCATCATCATCCAGGTGGCTTCTGGCAGGCTGGTCCGGGCTGCTGGCTGCCTGCTGCTTACCAAGATGACTAAACACCCATTTCTGGTGCAAGTTCCTCAAGTGAAACTGTGTGGAACTACAGCTCGCCGCGGAGATCTGCCGACTGAGAGAGGCTTTGATCCCACCGTCCTCTCCGTTCACGCAGTGTCCGTTTGTCGCCTGGTATTTCTGGGTGATGCTGAACCCCGTAGGCTTCTCCGTCATCTTGTTCTCTGGCTCCAGCTCTCCGTTACACACAATCTCATCTTTACATTCAGCTAAAGGCAAGGCACAAGGGGAAGGCATCGGGATGTGTGTGTTGCTGCTACCAGAAGTCCTATGTACTTTTGTTCCCAGTTTTTGAAGTTCTAGCATGCTCTCCCCCTCTGGCCTGTTTTCAATAGTTCGAGAAATTTCATCAGCACTGTTGTCAATCAGATGAGGTCTCTGGCAAGGATCCTTAGGAACGAGCTCTTGCTTTGCGTCGTTCTCCGTTAAGGTTTCCGTAGAACTTTCGATGTTGGACGTCCGTGCCTCGTGCGGGACTGCAAGAGGCAAGGGAAGGCTGGCCTGCTCAGTGTGGTACAGGCTCTCCGCTTCTCCTTCAAGTTTGCCGACACCTTCTTCCTCCGTCGTCTTTTGAGTGTCTCTATTCACAAAGCCCTCCAAAGGAACAGCTTGTAGTCCTTTCACCTGAGGTAACTTCTGGACAGCACTACTGAGATCAGCGTGCTCATCCGGTTGTCCTTTGAGCTCAGAAGCACCTTGATGTGGATTGGATGCTGGATTGTTCATTACAACACCTGTATCCACCTCAGCCTTCTCACCGAGGAGGTCACTGACATACCCACGGAGATTTTCAGTTCTCTTCTCCTTATCCAGGGCAATCTCATCATCCCCTTTACCCGCTGTCTCTAGGCTACCCCTTAAGTGCTCCTCCAGACCAACATCATCTTTAGTAGCCTCTTGCAAAATGTTCTCCATCTGTCCCTCTGCCACGCCAGCTGCAACAGAAAGTTCAGCTCCCACTGGAGCCCTGCCTTGTTTACTCAGGCTGTCTCCATCGAACGGGTCATCCCCAGCACTGCCCAGGCTGCTCAGCTCCAGCGAGCGGCGGTGCTCTTGCCACTTCTCATTCAGGCTGGGGTCACTACTACGTCGATTGGTTGTAGGCACGCTGCTATCACAGGCTGTTGTCAGATTGTCGAATGATCTTGTCTTTGGTAACCTACGAAGGTACAAATAATCAAAATGCAAAGTCAGGGGACTTTTGGGGTGTTTCTGCTTTGGTTTTCTTAAACATTTAGCTACTATGGTTTAAAAGCTCCCCCCACAATTAGGACGGTAACGATGTGCTAACTAATGGACTTCTGTGAAGTATCATCTAGGAGCACGTTTTGACCATCTGTAGTGCAGAGCTGCTCCAGTACTTTCTTTGTTTGCCATCAGGAAAATACGTCCAATCGGACTTCAAAACATTCCCAGAATAATCCATTTACCACAAGGCACACATGCTTACAGTCTGGTCACACCTCCTAATTAACACGTGCTCAGGATCATTGTACGGAAAAGCAAATCAACAGTTATGCCACAAAGAAAAAACTCAAATCCAAGACCACCCAATGAAAGCTCATATCCCACAAGGATATAAGTAATGCCCAGAGCTTAAGTCTATTTGCTGATGTTCTCAGTGTTATGCTATCACTTCTGAAACGTTAACAGCTTTCAAAGACTGAAGTAATGCAGACTGCTTTGGGTAGGTCAAACAGTCCCACACACAAGCCTGTGAAAAACACTTCCCTCCCACCACAAGTATTCTCCTCCTTTATATCCCACAATGTTCTCTGTTGATCTTACTTTACGGGATGGGATTTCTGGGCTCTAGGCTCACCTGCCCAGAGGCTGATCTTCCGGGCTAGAGCCTGGAACAGGGTACGGGGCACAGGTGTCATCAGCAGGCGTAGAGGGGGAAGAGCACGGCAGGTAAACAGCACTCCAGAGCATTAAATTACGCACATGGCACACTGGGTACAGCACCTGCAGGGGAGAACACACAACGCTCACACACAGCACACTGCCTGCTCCCAGGATGCGGACAGGTTCAGATCTGATCTCGGTGCTTTATTATTCAGGTTTGCAGCTGGGAGGCTTTGCTAGATCTCAAGATGACTCTGAAGGCCAGCGAGCAGCTATGGCACTTTTAATCAGCTACACTTGGATATATAATTATCTTTTCTTTCAGAGAAGGCAGAGGCATAACAATGCTGGCTTTCAGCTTCTCATGAATGAGTTACTGCAATGTGCTCTGTGTGAATCTACACCTTAATAACGCTGCTGAGCAATTTAAACTGCTGAAGAATTCAGTGGCCCATTGTCGGAGCCGAGATTTCCTTGTACTTTGCATCGTACCATGCCATCTGAGAGCTGAACTAATAACCTCCCTCTACAGGCTTCAATTCATCAAAGCTAACCCTGTCTTTAATGGAAGCACTCATATGTTAAAAATTAAGCACATGCAGAAATACTTTGCTGAAGAGGCTCTTAAAAGGGATTCCTTGACTGTGGAATATGATTTCTGTCTCAGTTAAAAACACCTTAGGTCACTCTATCAATCCCACTGTTTGCCCAGGCAGCATTCCTGTGGAAAAGCAGGCAATGCCAGAGAAACAGGCAGGTTGTGCTGGCACTGGGCAGAGGGAGGGCCGGGGGGTGGCTTGGTGTGGTGGATGCTGCTCTAAACAACTACGGTTTTATAACAGATGTGGCTGCATCACAGAGGCACCTTTGAAATACTGAAATAAAACTACAAAGATGAATCCAAGAGAGGAAATCACCAGAACTCCCACCTGCAGGCAAATTATCCTGATTAGCTCAGCACACTGCAGCGCAGCAGCTACTGGGAACAGAGGCCAAGTCACCAAGGCTGCATCTGCACCACAAGACGCATACAGCACGTAAGGGCAGCCCAAGGACAGAGCCTGCCCATCCTGCCCACTTTACGAGCATGCTCTAAGCTCCTGCTGGGCAAGACTGCTGGTAATTCCAGGGAAAACTTAGATTCAGCCACAGCTTTAATGTCCTCATAAGCTGTATTTATCTGCAGTGTCTCACGCTTTCAGCTACCACATCCACTCTTAGGAGGGCAATGCCAGGCTGGAAAGTCCTGAAGGGCTCTCTCTGGTGTTGCCTGTCACTGTGACAAACGGGACCAGAGTCTGAGCACAGGCTGCATGTCTGGTGTCCAAGGGAGACAGCCAGCCACAGAGGGCTGTTGTGAATATAAAATTCATCTTCTTAAAACAAATGTAGGCATATGCTCTTTCCTACTAAGCCAAGTTTTAATAAGGAACAATTAAAAACCACATCCCTCATGTGCAAAAACATTGCACAGTCCTTACAGTTAGGTCTATAAACAAAAAGGGTTTAAACATTTATAAGGTCTTTGCTGTCCTAATCACGACGACATTTGATGACTGTTGTTCATGTCTACCACACTGCATCCATAAATGCCCTACATGCCCTTGTATCAAACACAAAAAGGTAACAGAGTAAGGCCCTTCCCAGAAGCTTCAGTGAGCTGCTACTACAGAGGAGCCGAACTACAACGTGAAAGTATTAAGAGAAACAAAGACATACTAAATAATCTGAGTTACTTTTGCTTGTTTAGATTTAAGATTAATATAGACACAGTGTCTTTGTATGTAATTTTATGACACTCCTCTGACATAGTTTAGTTCTCTAGAAAGGTCTATTTGTCAAACACTGAAAAACCCAAAGCAAAATATTTAGTTGCAGAAAACGCATTTCTGAGGTTGCATTCAACATTCCTCAAATATCACCAAACTTGATGCGAGACTTGAACCGCCAGAGCGAGCAGAGTGTGAGGAGAGCTCAGTAAACTCACAGAATCTCAGACCGTTAGGGATTGGAAGGGACCTCCAAAGCTCATCCAGTCCAATCCCCCTGCCGGAGCAGGAACACCCAGATGAGGTTGCACAGGAAGGCGTCCAGGCGGGTTTTGAATGTCTGCAGAGAAGGAGACTCCACAACCTCTCTGGGCAGCCTGGGCCAGTGCTCTGTCACCCTCACTGAGAAGAAGTTTCTTCTCCAATTGAAGTGGAACCTCCTGTGTTCCAGTTTGTGTCCGTTACCCCTTGTCCTAAGACTGTTTGTCACCGAGAAGAGCCTGGCTCCATCCTCGTGACACTCACCCTTTAAATATTTATAAACATGAATGAGGTCTCCCCTCATTAACTGTTCTGGAAATGCCTGTTTCTATGCTGTGCTCATGACGACAGCTAAGCCGTAACGATGTCCCACTGCTACAAGCGTGGATATTCCCTTAAGGTACACCCAACGGAGAACATTAGAGCTGGGAGCCCCCAGGGGGACTCTCCCCACGCGCAGGGATGAAGGATACATACAGATTCTGACTGGGAGGAGTAGAGCAGGTTTTTGAAGGCTTTGTTTGCTGCCCGCAGCAAAGACCAGACAGAACAGGTCCGTTCCTGAGTGTGTTTTTCTCCTCTCTCTTTCGCATTGTTGCACAGGAATGTACCAAAGAGGCAAGAGTAGGTGTGCTGCACCAATTTGACCTGCACAGACCAATACCAACATTGTTATATGGCAGAAGCTATCAGCTTAACGCGAGAATTAACATTCAGGCTCAAGAAGCCATAAACCTTTCCTCCACAGGGCAATATAGCCCCTTCCTAACGGCTGATTCACAAATACACTTAGCATTTTTTGCATACCTCCTTATAAACTAACTGCAAAAGAACTCAAGCATAGCACAATCTTTTAAAATCATAACTAAAAAGTCAGGAAAAAGCAAAATATAAAGACAAAACAATTGTTCATTATCAAGTATAAAAGTCTTGCTGATTCAAACTCATAGCCCTATAGGACAGGCAAAGAAAAGAATCACGATACCTGTTAAAAGCATTAATGCAGCACAGAAAGGCAAAGAATGGTGTGGAAAAGTGTTAATTTCTGTACGCTGGTATAAATGCATACAGCACACACCTCCTGATCAGTATTCACTCCATGCTGTGGCCCCAGTCTGACAAAGTAGTTTAATGCAAACTTAACTTTAAGCATATAAATTACTTTCTCGGGATTATTCAGGTGTGTTTAAACAAAGACAAGTAGTTTAATACTCTAATAAGTGACAGGAGTTTACTCTAAAAAAAGGCCTGAATGCTCAGGGTACGCTCACCCTCAGCTCCTGCAGATCAGCAGTGTGCTGTGAAGCCAGTTACAACATTTCACAACTGAGCCAAGCCAGGACTCTACACAGACTCAGTTACACGGCTGAGCTGGCGAGTGGTAATTCAAGTTAACCACAATCACAGGAATGTGCTTTAAATCTCTTGGTGGATCAGACACTTCAAAAACACTTTTATTCTTCAGATTACCAGCCCTGCAGTCAGTGCCTGCACCTTCCCAGAGGCCTGCTTCCCAGCCCTGAGAACCGATTTTGACCATCACAGGCAAATTTCTAATAGGAGAGCTGTCCACTCCAAAAGAAAATAAACACAGCTCATATATCCTATGCATTTTCAGCAGAAAAACAGAATGCAAAGGTAAGGGAGGAGTTGTCTTTAGAGGGAGAGCCTTCAACCCAAAACAAGATCAAAGCTGGGGGATGTTTTACTGCCAGTAACCATGACTTTCTCATGCTGTTTGGATGCAGTATACCGGAGCTACTTCAGCACCTCTTAGGTGACACTATTACATTCGTATCATCTATTTCTTTCTTTAAAATGTAAAAGAAGCCCTCAAGGGTCCAGCTTTGGCTTTAAGAGCGAACAGACCTCAGGTGCCATGCAGCATACAAGTACTTTTGTCTGCTGTGTCTGGGCAGTTTTCCCGTTTCCTTCACCTGGCCGCAGCGTATCCCAGACAGATGGGAACATCAGCACCCCCTCGGAGCTCGACAGTATGTTAGTACTGGGTAGGGTTTAGAAGCAGTCTATAAAACAGCAATCTCTCAAGCCACAACTCACAAGGAATGCTTCGTTAAACTCGAAAGAGCAAGGGAACTGCCTCTGGAGCTGATGGACGCAGTCCAGCCACTGTAAAAACACCGGGCAGCGCTCATTTAGGTCATCCGAATTCTCACCATGGCCACAGCGATCTGCAAACTTGTGGCCAAAATCCAGCCACTCCGTCTCCACTAGCACCTGGAAACCCTGCAGAAATGAAAATACAGATTAAAAGTTCTTATTTATCTTTGGTTGAGTTTTCTACAATGGTCTGGGACCCATGGGAATCACCTTATGACTGTGTCCTCACTCACCCCCATTTCCCTTCAGCACTGGCCTCATTACTTATCTTTACAGCCTCACCTAATGCCTCCATGTTCTGAAATGCTGCACAATGAAAATTAGGACAGATATGAATTCCCAAGCCCACATGAAAGGGAGTAAGGCAGGTTAAGTCCTCAGCGACAGGCAGGGAAGATCCGAATATAAGACCCTGGCTAGGGAGGTCTGAGCAGGAACTTCATCTTGATCAAAACCCTCTGGGTCATGGCAGCCAACATCTGGACAGGAGAGGAAATTTTAAAGCTCTCTCTTGAGAATGACAGGAGGATCTGCCTGTCATAAAACTTAAATCATCCATGACAGGACATCCATGCTCAGAGAGAGGCCTTGCCTGTGTACACAGAACGTAGCACAGTCACAAAGGTGATTAAAGGTCGAGCTGCATGACTTCTTACACAAATAAAAAGGGAAAGGTGCCCAGCTGAGCACCCGAAGGTGACACCATCTTACAGCACCTAAAACCCATCACAGGTTAGGAGGGTTTTGATTCGTAGTGGAAAGAAAAATTGTAGAGGATGCTTATTAAGTCAGTGGCTGTAATCAGAGCAAAAATAACAGCTGAGAGCTGAAAAGCTTGAAATGTGACAATGCCAGAGACTCAGTTTTCTAAACATTTCTGATCCTTGCAGAGACAGCTACAGTTTATGGTTTTCTCTGATGCAGCAGTGACAAGGAGAAAGGCAAAGGGTACAGCACTCTGCACAGGAAGGACAGTGCTCTTAGGAGCGACCAGGAGGAGGGTCTGTGCCAGTGACAGAGCCGTGTGCTTTGACCTGATGGATGCCGACTTCTAGAACCCTTGTGAAAAATGATCTGAGGAAGTTTCCACAATTTAATCCAAAAGGCATTGCTACAGTTTAAACTCCTGGTCCTCCTGTGTCCAAGGCTTTAGAAGTACAGGGGTCAGCCATGCTGCAGTGCCAGGCAAGAAAGGCACCTTGCGTGTGGGCTGGCAGATGGAGTCCAGCCGTCATATATCACACAATGCTGAAAAGTGATGTGGGGGGAACAATTCAGGCTGAAAAACCAAGAGAAATATAACTAAGCGACAGAGGACACTGAAATGTGAAACTGGAAAAACACACAGTTGGGAAACCTAGAAAAGAGGAAGGTTTATATCAACAGCTGGCTGAGAAACGGCAGTACTTTGCACTTTGTACTACACACTCCTAAGCTAAACACGAGGAAGCACAGACCATGATGGGGCAGTTACACCAAATACAATCTGCTCTTGGATCACAGGCTGTATTTGCACGTACATGTAACTGTATCTGCAGACTACTGCTGGTAAACTCCTGATACCTTTAGTGCCTTTTCTAGTGGAAAACACTGAAATAATTTATAGACAGACTTCCTCAACAAAAGGACCCAAACTCAGTAGCTACCTCAGGCACTAACAGACAGTTTACCAACCTCTGTGGTCCTGTAGTACGGATCTAGCAGCAGTTTGGCCAGTGCCACTATCTGAGGGGTTCGGTCCCAGCCGTCAGAGCAGTGCACCAAGACTGGTCGCTGGTCTCGGTCCACGGCATGAACTACGAGAAGCGCAGATTTCAGAAGCACAGATAAGTGCTGCAGCCATTTGGTACTCTCCAGAGCTGATAACCAACTAGAGGGAAACAAGGGAAGACAGTTTTTGCTCTTTTAAAATGCTTTAAAGCATAAAGGTCATCTTCAAATTTATCAAGTCAAAGCTCCTATTCTTAATAAGCTGTGAATGTCGTTCTTGAATGTTTTTCGTTAGCACTTTCCCAGATTTGTAGGAAACAAACCCATGCAGTCCACCTGAGGAAGAGCCAGCCTCTGGCGTGCGCTTTGCTACACAGGACTTGCAAGAGTCTGTAACGTTTTCCTGGACAAGACGCCACCAGCGGTGGACAATGTCAGCACTACTGGGTCATCGTGACTCTCAGCAGTCTGTGCTGTCTCCCGTCCTCCGAGCCGAGGGTTCCGATTTCCCAGCAGTCCCAGTACCTCGGGACTCTGCCATACACCCCTGACCACTCTGTGCTTCAGTGAGAGGGTGGGAACCCGAGGTGCCTCTGAAATCTCCCATATCACAACGATTCCCAGGCTTTACAAGGTACGCTGTAGGTATCTTAAGAATCTCTACTCCATGAAGATCTGCACATCCAGTTTAGTAAGGGTGGCCACTCTGGATCTGTTGTGAAACCATGACTTAGTGGCAAATTTGAAACAGGACTGGTGCAACCAGTGTCCCAGTGAAGACCCAACCGCAGAAACTCCTGGGCTGCTGGGCCACGAGAAGCCAGTTACTCCACAGCACAGGAGGGCATGAAATACGTCTCCAGAATTGACACTGTAAACGCATGAAGTACATGCACCACCACAAGAATCTTCTGAAGGAGAACCAAGCTATGAAGATTAGAAATCCCAGAATAGCAGATGAGCCTAAGTGCTAGCACTTAGAAGCCCACCTGAAAGGAATAACTTTCTTTTTCATGACATAATAATGTTTATTATATAGAATATAGTGATTAAAAATATTTTTTTTATTCAAGGCTACATTATAATCCAAGATACCATTTACCAGGTTCACTTCAATGATAACAAACCAATGACTTCCTTTAGCTCAGATTCCATGGCAGTGAAAAAATATAGCTTGGCATTATTAGACGGGAAAGTCAACAAGAGAAAAACCATTGAATTTCAGTTTACAAAGCAGCAGCAAAAGAATGCAGTTGCAGAAACCTGTCAGCAAAGGCCCAAACCCACCAAAGATCCACTTACTTTCCTGGATCTGGCATTTGCGTGCAGAGCAAACGCAGCGACTGAAAGCTCTTCCGGATAGAATGAATGTTTGCCATCCCCATGAACACGACCTCACAGTTTGGATAATGTAGGGAAATAGTGAGAAAGAGGGAAGAAACTAAAAACTGCACTAAGTTCAGTTTCTAAAAGAAGCTTTTTCATATAAAAAAAAAAGAAAATCAAATGACTCCTGCAGTGAGCAGATGAAATAACCTGTTTACAAATACTCTGCAAGAAAAAACCAGTACTGGGAGCTGGGAAGCTATTCCAGACGTTACAACACAGCACGGCAAAACAGGAAAGAGTTAGCAAAGTGTTTGTGTATTTATTTTCAATCCTTCACTTCACAGAGTACAAACAAAGCAGAGCACAAACCTCTGGGAAAAGCGATACGGCCGTGCTGGAGGTTACAGAATGTTTTTAAAAAGACTGAGAAATATCGTAAGAGACTGCAAACCATAAACAGTATTGAACTGATAATTTAAAGATGTTCTTAAATTTGGAAAGCTAGTTTACCTTTTCATACAAGTTACAGATTCCATTTCCTAACCACCCAAAAGGGCTGCACGGTTGCTTCATTCACGGCTTTATTCCGAGTTTTCCTATCGTGAGGATTTTCTCACACACACGAGAAATACTCAAAGCTCAGGACAACAGGAGATGGACAGAATTACTGAGCCTGCCTTCAGATGTGGCTATGGATGAACTCGTGCAACTCTGCTCTGCTGGGGAGGCAGGGCCATACAGAGTCCTCTAGCCAGGGGGATCACCCAGGAAGGTGAAAATACCAAATGGGATGGTCTGTCCTAGATTTCGTTTTCCTCTGTCCTGATGCTTCTGTCTGCAACAAAAGCGATGACACGATAGCTATTCCACAACAGGAAAAAAAATTAGTCAGGATTCAGAATAGGGGATGTTGAGCACAAGAAAATGCTGTGGTCTTTTAACAGAGCACAGGGTCACAGGATCGCTTAGGTTGGAAAAGACTTTCAAGATGATCGAGTTCAACCATTAACCTACCACTGCCAACCTCACCACTAAACCATGTCCCTAAGAGCCACATCTCCCCACCTTTCAATCCTTGCAGGGATGGTGACTCCACCACTTGCCCAGGCAGCCTGCTCCAGTGCTTGACAACCGTTTTGGTGAAGAAATTTTTCCTAATGTCCAATCTAAACCTGCCCTGGTGCCACCTGAGGCCATTTCCTCTCATCCCATCAGTGGTTACCTGGGAGAAGGGACCGATCCCCACCTCACTACACAGCTTTTATACATTTGATTTCTTAACTGTTTATCAGCCCAGCAAATTCTGGCTCAAACCAGAACATCCCATTAGTGATGAACCACGTAACTCCAGTCAGAAGCGACTGACGGCATCAGACAATTTAAGCAATTTTTGTCTTTTTACTGAATTATATGTAAAATAAAGCACCACATACATGAGATTTTTATACAGAGAATGAAGCAAAGTTGGCAATACCTGGAGAAAACTTATCATCAAAAAAGGAAGCATTTAACGCAGGTCAAATTTACTGAAGGCAGCAAGCTGTTTGGAAATGTTCTATACAGGATTCAAAAACCAATATATGAAAGTTAAACTTTCCGTATACTCTGCTTTCCCATGCTGAAATTTCACGTTCTGATGAGGAGTGATTTAGTTGTTCTCAGGTGTTAAACGAAATAGTCACCTTTTCTTACTGATGGCTACCTACCAAAGTGCAGGTATTGCAGCAAAGACCAAAACAAGAATATACGGTCAAAACAGCTTGTGTTCTCTTATCTGTAGTTTTTCTGCCCAGTAGTTTTATTTCCAGACTCTCCATCCGTGGAATTTTAACAGGCTGCATTCATATTCAAGAGTGACGATAAAATAATATTTTGTTTACAATACCAACAATTTACAAGTGCCAAGGAACACAGGAAGTGATAATTGCAAAGGTATTACAAGTGCCAGATGAATCAGGATTGCAGTTGCTTTGGGTTATGGTACAAACGCTGAAAAATGTTTCAGCTTCAGAAGAATTGCTGCAAAGGTGTCGTCTGCACAGCCATTCCAGAACATTATTACCCTCTGCAGTGAGTGAGCTTTACAGGTTTGTTCCAGGTTGGTTTTTTTAGACATTAGCACACTGGACACCTTTGTCTCACTCTGGTTTATATATCTCACTCAGCCAGGGAAAGCTAATCAGCAAATTCCACACAGTTCAGCATTTACTGAACACCGTTACCAGCTGGTTTTATGCTCTAAGAAACAGACTTAATTAACAGCTAAACCTGTCCTTTTGAAGGGCTGTGTGATAGCTGCAGTGATCCAGGACTTTCACACAGATGAACAGCACTTGCATCCATGCAGTCTGTCAAATACGCAGCACTGAAGTGTATCAGTGTAATTACATTTAAGCAAATCCTTTTGATTAACTTAATAGAAAACTGAGAAGAAACACTTACCTGGGCACTCACAGCCTCCACCTTTGGCTCTGTTTGCCACAGCTGCTGCGTAAGATCGTGCGTCTAAGATCAAGAGCTTCTGAGGCTGTATGGCCAAACTCTCTGCTCCTGAGGCATTGGAGATGGACGAATCTGGGGAAGAGGACACGCTGCTGCTGAGTAACTAAAAGGATACTTCTGACATTGTTTACGACAACGATTCACACAAGTCCCACAGTGCACAGGCACTGCACATACCTGAATGCCTGATTAAATACAAAGGACTGACTGCTACAGTACATACATCAGATTATGCTTTTGTATAAAGTTCTGCCCTTAACAGAAAAGGAACCGCGACAAACTTACCAAATTCCACATCAGAGAGGTCCCCTCCATTGGAGAAATCTCTGGAACAATTTCCATTCATTAATTTGTTACTGTTGGACCTTGAATCTGAGGCACAAGCTTTGGCTACAGACTGGACAAGGTGTTCATCATCTGCGTTCCTCCAGCCCCACCAACTGACCTCGGGCTGGCCACAGCGGGAAATAACTGCTCCATTGCTCTGGTGCCTGAAAAAGAAAAGAGTAAAAAGAACAGTGGAGCATAACTTGAAGAATCAGGATGAGAAACACAGAGGGCGTGAAAAATTCAATGGTTCATTCCGGTGGTTTCATTCCCGTCGGGGACCTCTCCATCGTTCAGCAGTTACCCTCAACCTGTGACTCAGTGGCAGCGTATTCCACGTGCTTCCCTCCAAAATGCTGACCGTGACTACACAGCCACTGGGAGGTAAACGTCAAAGCCCAGGTCAGTAAGAGAGAACAAAGCATTGTCTTGCTCATCATTACTGCCTGTTGGCCAGCGAAAGCCGGGGAACATTTTGGAAGAGCAGATGAGGCATTAAAGAGGTATTCAACACCTGCTGGGTAGCCAGGTCTACTGCTGTCATACCAGAGTAAAGAGGAAAGTGCAAGTTAACTCATGCTAATTTTACAGCTAGAAGACAGGAGTAAAACCGGAGATTCACTTCTTGATGAGATTTTAAAAAACCAAAACATATCATTAATTAAATCAGAAGAATGTTACAGTCTTGGTAGGAAACGCTGGCAGAATTTGGCACGTCTTCTGTCTGATAACGTCGAATGGTAACCTAAAACCTCACTCCTGCACACCGATGGTATCCATTTCTAGGCACCGCCTGTGAAACACAGCAGAACCACATCTAGAAGCCAGTGTATTTTAGGTGTGGTTTCACCAGCTAAAGGGAAAAGAGCCTTTCACATCTGTAGTTCACCCCTAAAGTTTGGTCCCGTGGAAAGGAGCAGCTCTGCCATCCCCTTTTCAGCTTTATTTTTTCTTCTGAAATGTGATATAATTGCAAGCCCTTGAACTTCAGAGGACTGAAAAACGGCATACAGAGAAATTTTGTAACAAAATGTCAGTGAGATAACTGAAGAATGACCCAACGTGAACACAGCGACCATCTGCTGCGGAATAGCAAAGAAAGGACAGAGGATTTTTTATTAAATGCCTGAAGAGTTACTAGATATTTTCTTAAATTTAACCTATCTTCTTGTGCTATGCAAAGAACTGGTTTGAAAGAATTAAAACGCAGCCAATCCTTGCAAGCACGCTCTGAGAAAGATTTAAAAACTGTCCCCTATAATGTATTCTACAAAGAGAGCACTGAAACACATTGTCACTGTAATTTCACTCACTGCCTCCATGCTGGCACACCCCACTGCTGCCAACAGAAATGTCATTCCCCGTTCACTGGAGCGTTCGTATCTGGCAGTATCAATGTTCTGCCTGACCTTCACCAGCAGAACCCCGAATTGCAGAGGGCCTCAGCCACGGCCGAGGGAAGCCCAGCTGGCAGCACCAAGAGCTGCCGGTCAAAGCAGAGACAAGACACAGTTTCCCTCTGGTGACACAGCAAGTCAATGATGCTGAGGAACAGAACACCTAGAAGCATTTACTCCCTGCCTCACGTCCCTTCTGAAATATCCTACCACTAATCCATATGCTGTTCTTCTCTATTTCAGTGGCCTGCAGACATACAGCCCTTTAAGCCAAGGTGACTCCAGGCAACGCCGTTCTTCATCAGGGGTCCCACCAGAACCCCGCACTCATGAAGTGTGCACACGGCAAGTACAGTTCCATATGTTCTGATGCAAAGGATTTTAGAGTCTCTCCATAAACAAACTGGCCATCTCAGCTTCGTGTCAACCAAGAGTTAATTCCCTCTAATAAGGCAACTGCACAGAACAGCAAGGGTTAGCTCACACTAAGCAAATTTGAACAGTGCATCTGGACAGCTCTGAACAGGAAGAAAGCCCACCCAGACCTACACTTCTTTTTTTATCTCTTACCACTCTAATAGATGTTTACAGAGGTGTGCCAAGCTGCTTTATAATTTGTTGTCAGCGCTGAGCAGCTCCCCCTCTGCAGAGCCACTGCAGGGCACGGCAGCGGCCACCTCCTGCCATGCGTCCAAAAGCGACGCCTACATTGGGTTGAGGCTCCTTGTCACAGAAACTTCAATGGAAAAACAGGTTGTGATACAGTGTTTTAAGAATGTTTCATAGCTCTTTTGTAATAGTTTCATATAAAATTCCTTCACTGAGAGGAAGCAACTGACACACAGCATCAACTGAAGCAAAGGAAAAGCAACCCGAGTGCCACAGCACTTACACTGGGTGCCAGCTGACAGCATGCAAAGGAAAACATATTTCTGCTGAAATGAATAGCCTTTCAGAAACAGCTCTACTGCTATCAAATTAGTTCAGAAAAAAATGTGTGCCAATCACTGAAAGGCCACACAGTTCCCTGCTACGCTTGCACAAATAGCAAAAGAAAATAAAACATTATACATGTAAGAAATCTCTTGTCAACACTCAGATAAGCTCATTTATTTTTCCATATGTTCTCCCAGATTTCATTACTACCTGCCTGTGGAATAATTTTCATAGCTTCATAAACAGTTATATTTTCATTTCCAGGTTCTTACCTCCCATTTATACCACAAATAATAAAGAGTCATCAGGCCAAACGTTGAGTTCATCGATAGCTGTGAAGCCATAACACTCCTAAGCCCGCACAAATACGCAATGTTCAGCTGTACCAGCAGAAACCAGCAAACAATTACATTTCTGGTAGTGCTGGAGGTCTGAGGAATCTCACTCATTCCAACTGGACTGGCCACAGGAACAAAAAATAGCAAACAGTTTAATCTAGAGATAGAGCTGGGCATAAGATTGTGTCACTCACATCTCAACAGCCTAAAAAAGACTTCAAGAACTTAAAACAAACCCTCTGCTGTGAACTTCCTCTCTAGAGACAACCCAGCATGCAGCCTCCTTGCAGAAACTAAGCAGTAAATCACCATTAAGTAACTTCACAGCCCTTTATAAAGCGTTGTGTAAGAGTATGATGTACGGCACACCCCTGCACGGACTTAATCTTCCTTGTGTTCAAGCAACCTTTTGAGTACAACAATAAATCCACTGCGTCCTTGTAACTCCAAAGAGCAGGAGGACTAACAAAGGCTCAAACAGCCCCCTCCACAGCATTACTTCACTACTAGCACTTGCAACTGAAATGAACTGCTGCAATTCAAATGTAATTCAGCAAGGCGGGTACTCGGCAGTTTTCTGTTCACCTTGGCTGCCTGTGCTGGCAGAAATGTTGCCCACACAGGTAATCACTTCCAGCAGAGACAAAAGGACACCTTCAATACAGCTGATTTCCAAGTAGGTTCTCATTAGTTTAGGACACTGCTTCCAATATACGAAGTCCTCTCTACAGTCTTTCCACAACAGCCAAAAGAGCTGCTCCCTCACCTTGATTTTCAGGGACCAAAACAGATACGCCACAAAAACCACCTCACAGGCCAGACTTCTCTTCGTAACCATGTGCCTAGACTTTCAAAAACTGGAAACACAGAAAAGCCAGCAGAAGCTGGGTGTGAGATTCTTCTAGAAATGCGATCGTAAGACAGCAGCAACGCTCCTGACAATCCAGGCTCAGCTCAGTATTTTTGAAGCTTGCCTCTGAATTCAGCCCAGACGCACTGCAAGGCTCTCCAGTGCTTTACAACAGACACCGAGGTTTAGTTGCCAAGTGTCTGTGTCTCTGTCCCAGGGTTTTGGGAAGTATCTCAGACAAGTTCTTGGATGAATTTCAAAACAATCGTTACTATTTTTTCTCCCCCTGAGGTAAAGCAAAAAGACCAGTTTTAAAAAACACGATCAATAATGAAACCAACAGTCCCCAAATCAGCTGCAACAGATAACAAATGCTGAATGGGCTTCTGTCACTTGTTCCTCCAAAAGTTAGGAAAAAAGCTATTTTTATGTTAACATATATAGAGAGAAAACTACACACGGATTTCCAATCATACGGACCATCGAGCACCAGTTGATGTGAGTGCTGTTAGAGGGCAGAATGATGAACTGGGTGTCTTGAAAGAATCTATTACTATTGAGATAAGGAAGAAAGAAATCAAAAAAGAGAATCTTTCCTCTCACTGATTTTAAGATTACAAATGAAAAGCTATGTAGTAATTTAACATGCTTCGTCTCACCAGAACTGCAGAAAAATGAATGCTGGGGTTCAAACAGTTTCAGTCTATGAGGGTTTTTTGTGAACATTTAAACCGCTCTCCCATAAATACCCCAAAATGCAGCTGAACCCAAGAATGCAAACAGAGCGAGTTCTTTCTTTTTCTCTTGTACAGCAGTGAAAGGAGGGGGGATGCTTCGCTGTTTTAAGGGGCCCTGCAGGTGAGGTATCCCCCAGCTACGTGACAGCTGCACACAAGGCACAAGGTGGCTGGAAAGGCGGTGTTCAAAGCTGAACACAAACTCTATATAAACACTATTCTCTTTTATACACACACACACACACATATATATATAAAAAATATCCAAACTTATATGCACTACCATAATAATAAAATACCCTAAGTCTTACAAAATCAGCATATGCTGGAATGCCTTTTTCCCCCCCTCACAGAGCTGAACAGAGGATGGAGCAATTCCTTAACATTCAGAAAGAGACTAAGCCAAGCCCTTTATTATTTGGAAGAAAAAGGAGAAAAGCCTGGAGGATTTCAAGATAATGGTCTGCTGCCACAAGCTAATTTGTTCTTCTTTCACAGAACTCTTAAGCTAGGTAAATGATGTTTGCTGGCATGCTCTTAACTCTTATTCACCTGCTCCTCCAACCCAGGCTGTATGAACTTGTCAAACTGACCTCTGAATTCAGCTTGCCCCTCGGAGAACAGCTTTTCCTTTGTCTGTTGAGAAGGAATGGGTGGCTGGGCAGACTTAATGGAATTATCAGTATTCATTATCTTTTTAATCCTTTGCCATCTGATTTTTAAAGGGATTTTAAACATTTATGGGAGGATATAACTACACCCGAAAATGGCCAAGGTATTAAATAATGGGTTCTGAGAATATGTGAGGGGAAAAAAAACCAAAACCAAACCAGGTGCTGAAATATATTTCTTACTAAAGAATCTGTCAAAAAACAGTATCTCAGAAGAGCAATTTTGTTAGGAAGAATTGCTGAACTCAGTCTAAGGAAGAGACTGCCTTATTAAAACTATCTGAAATATGTAGATAGGGCTAACACACACATTCGTTTGTAATTTGACTTTTATATCTTCCTTAAATAATTCTGCCATTTGTCCTTTCTTATACTGCAGTCTGAGTAGAGAAGGTGAGAATCGGAGAAAAACGAAAGGAGTGCATTGCCAGAGATGCTGTTTATTATCATTTATTATTTCTTATTATTTCTTCAGCTGTGCTGATGTCTTCATCTTACTTTTTTTTCACTTTCCTGAGGTGACTGCCCTAGGAACAACTTGCCGGCAATGCCCCTACAATATAAGTTTGGAATGAAAAGACACAAACCATTATTCTCACTGAGTGAATATGTAGTAAGTCTGTCTTAACCTCATTTACAGCTTGACAAGAGCCACTACGTGTTGCTGTCTCACAGAGTCTTGGAGTTTTGAACAGCTATAAAACAATACATACATAAGCAGCAAATGCAGACACGAGGACCCCAAGCTATCAGGTCTAACAGGTCGTCCTTTGCTGGCAGTTAATACAGGTCTGCAGGTTTTCTCCTGCATGTTGGGCCCTGTCACCCTCGTTTGGCAGCTAAACCCTTAGAGCTGTGTGTGTTTTGTTCCAGGGTTCTGTTCTCCCAGTCCTGAGCCTTCACGTCACATCCCTCAAATCCTGTTACACATGCAAAAATACAGCCAGATACAAGCCAGACCTCTCTCTACTTTGACTAAATTCTAAAAGTAGTATTTTAAAATACTTTCAACACTTTTGTTAAAGCCTGTCAGGTGCAGTGAGGGGATACCTGGGGTCCAGAAGAGCCTGAACACTTTTCATTATAAGCCAAGATTCCCAGTTACACCTTTTGCAACTTTTATTTGCTAGAACACCCCATCTACAGCCTGGGGAGAGCTGTTCCAGCTGCAAGAGCCTCACCTGTACACAACAGCAGGGATACGCTTCCAGGACCGAAAGCTTGCCACGCTCTCTAGCTCTTTGTCCGTGATCCAGGCAGGAACTATGATTTCCTGGGGGTAACTACCACAGAGTCTGTAAGAAAAGTGGTGCAGAGGGTTGAGTGTAAGTGATACAGAGCAGTCACACACATCCCAGACAACACACACTAATAAGAGGTATAAGCCACCCGGCAGCTGTTTATCTCAGCAAACTGCCTTTTCGTTAATTCCTGTTTCATTGCATGTTAATAAACTCCTTCACATACAGAAGAAATACTGTGAGCCCCAAGGTGCACAAACGCATTTCAGAGTTAGAAGATTCAAGTGGACATTTTCTCAGGAAATTCATATACAGGTGTGTTTTAGCTCCAGCTGCTGAAATAAACTGGACCACAGAAAAGGAACTGCCCATCTCTCCATGCCAGAAGAATTAACCACTTGATTTCTGGGTCACAAAACACAGCAGCACAGCCACCCTGGGCTACTGGATTCAAGACAGGAACATGTGTAGGTCTGAAATAACACACTGGCTATCAACCCTTGCCGAAGGCAGGAACCTGAACGTACCGGCTTACGTTTGACTGGCGAACTGGAACTGTCTTCTGCCAGGTGCACTTCCTACTTCACAGCTTAACTAACGAAGTCATGACTGCCAACAAGAACAGTGCAAGCAGTCAGCAGTGACTGCAATATTGCTGAATCAAACTAGTTCAGCCCCAGTCCATCCCCTTCAGGAGATGCACTTACTGCACTGTGACAGACCTGAGTGCTTGTCTAAGATCGTTCTGTGCAGAAAAATGTATCAACCATCCTGAAAAAATGCTTTTAAGTGCTGGCACAAGAAGGAAAGGAGCAGTTTGTGTCATTCTGTTTCCAAGTGACAAAGGGTTTTTTTTTCCTTCAGTATTAAATGAGTAAAGCATAGCTATTCTTTCTTCCCTAGATTTTTAGGGACCAAGACATATTCTTCTTGCAGTGACACCAACACCCAGCTGCAAGTCACTATCCCGCAAAGACAGAGCAATGAAACAGGTTTTATTACAAAGCATTACTGCTGGGTTTGCTCTGAATTGGATTAGGGAGCAGACAGCACGCACCACCCTACCAAATCTGGAACAGAGAACACCTTCCTCTGCTCCAGCAGCCAGAGAAAAGACATTTGTCTACATTATCAGGACCACAAAAAGTGTTTTATTTTCAGGATCTACAAGTTAAATTCTTCCAAACCAACTTTTATCTTACTGAGATAAGACAGAGAATAAGACAAAAAAAGTTTTTAAAAAGTTCAAACTCCACTCTTTGCTCATTTAAGGCTTCCTCGTTTCTTCCATCAGAATGCTAATTCTCTAAGAAATCCTCCAGTAAGCACATAAAAATCTGGTATTTCTATGCCTACAAAAATTCTGAGAGCTAATAAAATATTAAATAATACTTCAAAAGCACAACTTTTCTATAAAATGACAAAAAATCAATTCTAATTATCCCTTATCAGAACTGCAGAACTTGGAAAAAGTTCCAGTCATCTGTTCTAACAAAACTGGCGTTTTGAGGTGCCACTTGGCTGTGAATCAGCAGCCCACATAACTTACTTGTACTTCTCATTGATGTTGGAAATCCTCCAGGCATTGTTCATATCAAAACCCATCCGCTCCACTTCATTTTTAAACCTTGAAGTTACATGTTCTCCTGGGTATAAAAAGCAGAGAGGGAAAATAAATGTGAAAGAAGAAGATTCCTAGGGTCCAAAATAGAGAAGAACCACGACTGTGCTCATTAAAACCTGGACAGAAAAAGGAACAGTTGAAAAACACCATCTACATTTCACAGTCCTATTTTGAAAATCCATATGAGGAGAACCACGGCTCGCACTGCTGGTCTTGACCAGCTCTCCAGAAAGGCCGCAGCACAAGAAGGGCATTTTCTCCAAAGTGACCAGCTTCTGCAAACTCATGTAAGCAACAACAACGCTGCAGACCAGAACCAAGCACATCAGCAAAAGCCATTTAGCTCCATCAGCAGGCGCAGGGGGAATGCACTTGTAGTTTTTCTCTTCTGAGGTTCAGAAGAATTTTGTATCAACGAGAAGAACGCGAAGCTCTGCTCTGTAGGTAACATCTGCAATGTGGTCTGCAACCTGGGCAATCTCCTTGTAGTGTGGAACTTCAGCCACAGGCTTCCTGTAAGACTGCAGGCAAGCCCTGTGATTTAACCTGCATCTCAGTTTTCAGTCTTGAAACTGGACATTATTCCTCTAGGAGTCATGTGGGGATACAAAGATAAGGCGCATAAAAGATTGACACAAACATCAGTCTTAAGTCCCCGGGAATTCCTGGATTAATATAATAAAGGAACTGGAATGAGCTCCTTCCATTGCCCAGACACTTTTTAAAAAGTATTAAAATACAATTGAAAAAATATACAAAAGTAATAAAAAAAATTATTCTGGTAGACAGAAATTCTAGAGAACTGGAAGGTGCTTTACGTGTAGAAGAGAGTAACAAAATTTCAAGGTTCACAGAGCGAAGAAATGTGATAAATTTAATGAATGTGTGATCAACAGTAGATAAAATTATTCTGAAAGTCTGTTCATTGCTCATCTCTTTAAATGACTGCATCAGTAAAACATGAGGCAGAGCATCACCCAAAGGAAGGAAAAGTATGTTGAAAAATTAATGCTTTAAGTATAATATATTTCCATTACATATTTCACTAAATCATGAGGCAGAGCATCACCCAAGAGGCAAAAAAACCCTATGTAAAATTAATGCTTTAAGTATTACATTATATATTTCAGAAAGCCCTTAAAATTCTTTAAATACCCAAGATACATGTAGATACATATTTATCTCAAATATGTAAAGGCACATCTGAACATTTTTATGTGACATTACAGAACAGAGAGAAACAGGTAAATTAAGACTAAAGACAGCAGCCTAACTGCAGGACTTAATTAACTGTGAAAGAAAAGCTGCGTCTTATTCATTCCTACAGGTCAGATTACACACTGAAAACGGTCCTCTGCAAATCCAGACATGCTTTACAACCTGGACAAAGTACGAGAGATCTGCATAATGAGATTATTTTTCTTACACTTTTTGAAAGGTAAAATGTGAGAATGACACTGTGTGCACATGGAGAATATTCGCTCTGCAAGGCACACGGTGGTAAAATCTGTGGACCTGCCTGACCTTGGTCACTTCTTCCCTTTACATCACGTCACTGGTACAACAGCACCATATAAAAAGAAATAGTTCTGCTCCGTGCTGTGAATTTTCTGCAGAAGGCCAGGCTCAGCACCACGCGAGTGCTGTAGTTCTGTTCTACCTTCCCCATCGCCAGCTCAATTAGATGGGAGCTTGCCAACAACTTCCAGCTTCTCACGTGAACACTGCAGGAGCTTGAATTTATTCTCTTCCAGCCACTGACTCAAACAGAGCAGTCGCTGGGGTCCTGATTTACAGAAGCTGGATGGCTTCACAGAGATGGCAGCTCTGCGACGAGGCCCTTGATCCTTTGTCAAGTGCAGAGGTGAAACTGTGACAACACATTCCAGCCAGACAACCACCTCTCATGTTCTTCCTTAGCAGTGACTTTAAAAAAAACAAACCCCAACCTTTTACTGGAACAGCAGCACGCCCTCGCAGCACTGAGGATGGGCTTCGTTATCAGCTGCTTAGAGAAATGGTCATTAAAACCTGTGACACACCCTCAAGGATTTTTCTGGATAGCAAATGAGAATACTGGAGCTACCCCCAACCATCAATGCTGCATACTGCTAATGAGTTTTAAGAGAAACACATAAAACTACATGAAAATGAAATATTCTGTTTGATTTCCCTATTAATTTTCTCAGCTACTGGGCATGTCGTGCAATCGTAAGATTTTCCTCTGAGAAATGAAACCCTAGCCTTGACATTTTGTCCACCCCTTCTGAAATGCTGCTATTTTAAGAGGCATTTTGAGCCAAGATGGATAACGTTTTTTGAAACATCTCTATCAGCTCTCAAAATCAGAGGAAAACAAGCTATACATTTTGTGGATTTGTGCCTGACTGTAAAAGCTGACTCTGTGAGCCACAGCTCGTATCCTTCATATCCCCTTACATACACTGATGACAACCTGTTTTCTTTTCAGAAGTTGATACTTCTAGACTTTGAAGCAATCTAGCGTTTTTGTCCAGATCTACCAAATATCTGGCTCCTTTGATGTGAAAAAAAATAAATTGCAGAGTCTTGGGATTATCTTCTTTAATGACATTCCCATATATTTATTTCAACTAGAATTCAACTCTTAGAAGAATAGCTACCATCAGAAACAAGCCAGCTACAGGGAAGAAAAAGTTACGTGAAATAAAACTATTTGACAGACACACAACAAAAAAATTGTTTGCTAAAAGTTACTAAAAAGGTAAATGCTGCTTCTTATCCTAACGCAGTGTTAGCTGGATGCCCGTCTGTTTCAGTGAGGAGGGAAAAAAAGGATTGCAAGGAGACTTAGCGAGCCATCTCCACGTCTGCCATCTTCCAGATCCTGAATTCAGTTAGGAGGAAAAAGACTTGAGTTTAAAATTCTGCTCTGAGGATTTTTTTGCCTTTTCAGTAACTGCTAACAAAGCGTATGCAGAGCAGGAACAGGAATGGGAACCCAGGAGCACCTCCTCCCACTCCTGTGCTACCTGCTGACTGCTGCTCGGGTGTCCAGGAGCTGAGAAGTGCTTGCTCAGCCCCAGACCAGCTCCCACCACCACCACTTATCCTGACCACTGGGACACGTCTCCCAGATAGGGGAATTGTGAGAGAAGGGAGCCTCAGACTGGAGAAAGCCTGCAGCTCAGATGTCCTTCTATTCAACCACCAGCGACCCAATTTTTAGCTGTTATTTACTTGTGGGCTTCTAAAGCTTTCCATCAAGGACAACATTTCACTAAAATAGGTCGCTGCCTTGCAGCTGTTAATGAACCTCAGAACAGCTCAGGACTTCCTTCTCATTCAACTCCTGCTCCTCAGCACTCATGCTGAAGACTGCTGTTCTGGGCAATCACAAAAATGTGGACACAATCAATACGAAGTGGTTTAGATTGAAAGCTGGTGCCATGGTGAACAAAACAGCATTAGTGTTATACATGACTGACTGAATCAAACCCACCACAATAATTTCCCCAGGATATTCAGGTTCTCCTTTGCACATTGATCCCAAAGTAGCTATGGCAGGAGCACATCTCTGCTTTGTCCAGACAGAGCAAAACTCAGACTGCACAGCAGACATGCAAGACACGAAAAGACACCTTGCTGTAAGCAAAGATGTGCAAGAACTCACATGGTTAAATTTACAACAGCACAGATTGATTTTGTTTAGAACTTTCTTTGAGAGTTGCGAGTTTCAGCAAACAGGCAGCTCCCAGCCAAAACATCTGTCCACATACCTGGCCGACACAAGTCCCCGTGCTGCTCCTTTTCACTAGCGTACACCTCCATGCACCACGCGTGATAGGCAAAGGAGAACAGGTCTTCTATCTTCGACGGGGGGCGGATGGCGTTGTTCAGTCGCTTAAGCCAGTCCTGACACTGCTCAAAAGTAGAAAACTGACACCTGTCCCAGAAACAAACATTTCTCTATTAATTTTCAGTAGAAGATGCCGGACTTAGAGCTGACAGACTGACTGTGAAAACCTCCGTGAAACCACAAAGTGAGAACCAACACCTTATTGCTACGTTAATTCTGCTTCTATGCACATGCTAATAGAGAGTAAAAATGAAACCTTTGGGTATTAATTAGTAAAGAAATACACACTTATGAAGTCAAAATGAACCGTAAGAAGGAAAGCAATGTTCTGTGACTGCGAATAAAGCAGCGGTATGTCCTACTAGTCGTGAATGAGGGGACATTTACTCCCAAGTTTACTATAAAAGCAAGGACAACATCACTGAGTCCACACGATCCAAGATTACAGCGCCTCACTGACTGCTGGTCTCGGAGGGAAACTCAGAAAACCATCACATACATTACATATGCATCAAATTCCCGTAAACAAGAACTCATTTGTCATCAGACACAGGAGAAATACCCATTTGACTAATCTGTTTTGTTATTACTGATATACTTTATGAGCTCCAGTATCTGAAATCTTACACGATTCCCCTTACATGCTGAGATTCTCTTTCCTGGCCTTGGTGGGAAGCAAAAAGTTTTTGAAACTGAGCTTTGCTCAACATTACAGATTGACAACAACGAGCAAGAACGTTCCCTGCACAGGAGAAACCAGTCTTCAAAGCAGTATATTAAAATTACATTAGCTTGTCTTTTCAAAGAGGACTCCTGGAGCCTTTACACTAAAAGGCTGGAAATAAGATCAGTGATTTATTTTGCTCTGACAGATTTCTTCAAGATTTTATAGTTATAAAATATTCACCAAGTATTTACACTCAGCTCAGTCTGTGTTCTGCTGCATTCATGGGTAATGACAGCACCTGCATTCTCTAAGGGCAGGATTTATTATCCCTACCTGCGAATAGCTAAAAGTCAGTCAGTGGAAGGAAAAATTCATGTTCAACTCATGAAACGTGTCTAAATAGCTGCGAGGAACTGCAGCCTTGAGGTGTTTATTTCCAACCACTGACAGTAAAGCAAGCTGAGACTCCCAGCTTAGCCTGGATAATTCTCTACTAAATATCCATAGTGAGACAAGATGCATCTCACCCTAAAGACCCCATTTCCTTTCTGAAGTCTTCTAAAGTGAGTGTTGCAAATAACAAGTACTTATCTTCACTTGAGCCCTATTATTCAGAACACAAACTACTTTGTTCATGAAACAGAACATGAACATGTTCTAAATCTGGCACCTCAGCCCCATACTTCAGGATCTTCCAACAGTCAGTGTCACCAAGTACTGATGCCTGGAGACGCAGCTTTGAAGGGAAATTCATAAGGAAGCGCATAAACACAAATAATTTGTATTCATTCTACAATTGAAGAGAAATAACAAATTAATGTAGAGAGGAAGGGTGACTTCTTAAATGTCAAGAGCTACAAGTTAAGAGGAAGTGAAATATTTAATTCAAATTAAACTAAATATTACTTCTAAAGTAAAATCAGTCCTCATCAAAATACAGCATTTCGGGAAGTGGCTGGCCTGTTAAACATTCTGAGTGCTCAGACATGACTCGGGCTCATTTCATTATACAGAAGGTACTGCCAGCAAACATTTAATCAGAAAGAAATGTTCCTTTCTTGTTAATTAAAGTTTATAGATCAAAATTAATTTCTGCAGCAGAAAAGTAGGAAATAGCTGTAGCTCAGGCTCGGGAGCTCAGAGACTCCTGGGGCAGACTCTGAAATCTGCTGAAGGACAGACAGAAATAAACCCTCCCTTCTACGTGATGCTAGCTGCTTTACGGGGTTACCGAGTGGCTGCAGACCTGCCTTCACCTTATTCCCTCACTCTCTTTCTTTCCCAACAGGCTACTATGGCTTAAGGACAGCAGCTGCACCCTCACAGCCCTTAAAAACGCAGGGGGTGACACCACTCAGACCGAAGGTTCCACACAGAACTGCACAAGCCCGTATCTCAACCCTCCAAACCCCACATCTTGAGTAAACACTTTTCAGTAAGTGTATCGGTAGTTTTATCTTACAACTAATTGAAGCAACACGTTATAGCTGATTGTAAGGTAGGGAAATCACAGTGAGACTAGAATTAATTTCAGAATAAAATCAAGATCAGACGCTTAGGCTCACACCAAGGTTTCTGCTATACTGCATTACAGCAAGCAAAAACCACAGACCATCTTGCTCCCATCCTCTTCACAAAAGTGCCCAGCTCCCATATGCAAAATTGGACAATAGAAAATCTTTTGAGGGAAAGCAAGTCCACTAAGTAAGAAAAACCATTTCCTTAAAACGTCACCACTGTCCACAGCACGAGGAAAGCAAAGTTACACAGCGGTCAACACTCAGCCCATCCATACCTTAGAACCTTGCAGTCTTTGCATGTCAAATGCAGTTGAAATATGTCACGGCACTCCACACTTTCTATAAGCTGCAGTGGAACCTGCAAATAAAAACATGGCATCATTTTATTTCAAACAGCGTTAACAGGAATTTCTCTGCATATCTCGAGGATTTATTACAGGACTACGTGGAGTCTAAAAGAGAGAGAGAAAAACAAAGGAAATGAAGGATAACTACTCCAACAGCTCTGAAGTATGGTACCACGTATCAGCAGCTTCAGCTCCATTGCTGAAAAGTCCAAAATCCTTTAGGGCTCACATGAAGCCAGTTGAGAAGTCTGCAGCACCAGTGACAAATGTGAAGGCAGAAAAAGCAGCAGAAACCCACATACTCCTCTCCCATGGAAGCACCTTCCCCTCTTACAGGTCCAGATTTGGGGACACTGGGAATACAGTTTTAGCTGTTGGTGTCAGAAATGAACTGCTAAGCAAGAGCCCCCTAGACAGACTGCTGCAGTCTACATGCTTGCTGTATGGAAATATCCCGTACTGCCTCTTCAGGAAAAACCACCTGGCCTGTTCAGATCAAAGCAGCCATATCTAGAGTAATAAAGCTGAATCACTGATTTTTAAAGGTGGTGTTATACCCACTTATATTTTATGGCACAGGTAACTAGCAGAAGCTTGGTCAAGCAAAACATGTAAGCACAGGCAAGTACCTTTAAAGATAAGAAGGCATCACAAGACTAAAATATTGGTTTTCATTAATATTTTTGGACCTTTACTTGAGACAGGCAAACGCACATTATTGTCTTAAATGAACAAAAGTTCGTGCTCAACGATCTCGTGCGTAGCTGTCTAAATTCCAAACAGGTAACTGAGCTGATACCTATAACAAACATGAAGTGCTAAACTGAATTATGAGATTGTAATGGACATTACACAAGGCAGCAAAACCTTCTGCCACCAAAATCCTTCAATACAAAGGCTCCCGGAGAAACACTCAAATACTGGATTATCTTCTATGGCATCAGAGATGATCCATCACTGTACGTCCTGCTCTGGGGCTCACAACACGTGGCTGTCAGACCACATTTTGCCAGTGCCTTTCCTTACGACTCTGGGCAAGTCCTCCCAGGTCACCTCCAATCAAGGATCTGCAGTGAGGAATCAAGACAGCTTCTACTCGGGCACAACAAAGCTTAGAAAGTACCCGAGTTCAGTGGAGTGAAAAAATGAAATGGGACTAAATCAGTAGGCGATGGAAAGGGATGTCTCAGAAATACGCACCACAAGAAAACTTACGTGGAGCATGAAGATGCCTAGAGAAAGCTAAAGGTAAACGCTGTGCCAGGAGTGACCAAAACTCTCACGTCTCTCGGGATGGCAGGCACACAGCTCGCAGCTGCACCTTGCCAGCTCAAAAGTCAAGAGGTGCAGTCCTCTCCCGAATGTGAAAGCTCAAATAATTCCTCAGAGCTTGCAATCTCCAGAACACGACAGGCAGGCGCTGTCTTGATGCTCCGCTTTTGTCTCTAACCTGGTCAGACCACAGCCAAGAAGCAGAGCTGGACTCCTGAGCTGGATAAAGCCCCAACCCCAGCCCCCCACGGCCAGCCAGGCTGGTGTGGGTGCGTTCTTTGTTCCTGTTGTTGTTACCGTGACATGAAAGAACAGAAAACCCATGCACAGGGAGAGTGGACAAGATGTGTCTGATCCAGCTGCCCAGTCGTTTGGGCAGTCAAATAAAGCTGGAACGTGAATTTTGGCCCATGTTTCGATTCTGCCCTCTGAGATAAGCCCCTTCTTTATGTGCCATCATTAAGCTCAAGCTGACAGCAGCCATCTGCAGAGAAATCACACAGTGAAGATGCTGACAGGCTTAGCTGCCCATGTAATAGAGCATTAAAACGCACCACAAAGATCAGATGTACTGCTATAGTTAATCTTATTTTAACTGCTAATTTCTTCCATGCCTTCTCCTACTCAATTCTGGTCTTCAAAGCAGATAAATTGCTGGGATAGTTCTGTCTGATAAATGAAGGGACTGGAACAGACCTCAGACTGGAGAGGTTTCCATTCTTTCTTCCCAATGGGACAGCCTCACACACATAAATAAATGATCTAAAGCTAACATTGACTCACATGGCAACAACACAGAAAGGAAGGTATCTTTCCTCAACTACACGAGTTTCAACTCTACAAGCCTTGCTTTTTCAGTCTGGTATTTTTTTTCAGTCTGTTAGTTTTTTTTCAAGCTCTCTTACTGCATTTTTCCCCAGGTCCATCTCCATTTAAGCAGTTCTTCATTTTGCTCTCTCCTCCTTGCAGTCTGCTCCTGGCTCCTCATCCTCCTGCCTGCACTCTAATGACATACTGAGTGTTCTTCTACTCCTGCATCATTTTTAATTTCCTTCTTTCAAAGTCATCCTTTGTTCTGTGCCCTTTCAATTTGCCCTCTGCTCAACAGCCATTCTTTTTCTCTTGACAGTCCACATGCAGCTCACCATCTATTTCCTCAGAATCTGCCAGTTTTTCTCCAGGGCAACCTTCATATCAATCTTTTTAATTTTCTTTTCCGGTCATAAAAATCAGTCCTCTGATCCCCTTGCATTTTCAATCTCCTTCCTGTCCATTATTCTTCTCCCAGTAAAACTCTAAAACTACGTGCCTTCATTCCCCATTCTCCCCCACTGATAACCTCCCATTTTCATTGTTATGTGGTTCAGCCTGATGCATGCAGCAAGTCAGACACCCAGTGCAGTTGGTTTGCTCTTGAAAGAGCCATCAATTCCATTTCCAGGCACTCTGCCATACAATAATGGCTATCGAAGGGAAATGGTGGAGAAGCGATCATTTTTGCTTTCACACGGACAAGCACGCGTTGCCAACCACGGCCAATCATCGGGCATCACAGAGAGCACCAGAGCATCGCGCTCTTGCAGCATCCGGCTCTCGACCGCCTCTCTTTAAAATCATCTCACTTTAAACAACAGCAACATTCCACAACTCCGACTTTTTCTTTTTTGGAAAAGTCTTTTTTTGTTATTTTAATTACTGGAGCTGTTATCTCACAGCAGCACAAGATACACTAGAGAAAAGTACCTCTGCAGTCAGGAAAAAAGCACGAATTGTGTTGACGCTGCTGAAACAACCCAGCCCGTGGCTCAACCCCTGACCACGCCACGTGGCACGCCGTGGACCCCGGCCAGGCTGCTATACGCCAGCCCCTTCCTGAGTGACTATGCTACGTACTCTACTCCGTACGCCATCCAGCCCGAGTCTCCCCACACCACCACGCGGCACCCAGGGACCACGAGCTGTAGTTCGTACTTCCTTCTCGTTTTCCCAGTTCAGAGCCTGAAATAGCGTCAGGGTGACGTTACAGACCGCTCGCTTTAAATGGCACGAGGCCACGGCTCCACGCTGCATGGCATAAGATGACACATGGAGGACCTCAGGACGCAAGGTCAGCGTAAATGGTCTTTGAGGACCCTCCTAGACAGAGGGAGTCAAATCCCCCCAGATGCAATCTTGTTCATATAACCTACAAGGAGTACTTGAAGCAAATTTTGCTTAATTACAACTAATTGCACTTAGGTTTTGCCTTCAAGGCAATAATTTAGTCCCCCCTCAGCTTTCACAATTAACATGCACACAATGTGAACAATTTGAGCATCAGGACCCGAGAACGAAACAAAGAGTAAGCTACTGCTCAGCACAGATGAACCTCAAGTGTGCTACAGATGCAAGGAAGATACCAAACCAACCATTTTTCCATTAAAGGGAAAGCTCACACTGTAACTCACTTAATCTCCAAGTCTAAAAGTCTAAAAGTCTCCCTCAGCTTGCCAGCATTTTTTTATACTGTGTCCAAAATCTACTGTCTGAAAGAGACCACACACAAGTCCATGGTTTCGTGAACTACACCGATTCTTTTTCCTCCCATAAGTGCAATTGGCTTACAGGGAGAAAAGCACAGTTTGAAATTTTCTTAAGGAAAGAATCGACACAGATCAGCCTGGGAAACAAACTTCCCACGTGCACAGAGAGATCACTGTTGAGTCTGCATTTTTATCCCATGGATAAATGTAAGTCAACACTTTTGAATGTCATAATCCCTGCAGTTTATGTATGGTCTACTGGATCTTTTGTTTTTGCATTTAAAACGCCATGTTCCTATTGCTACTGTGATCTAGGAAGTTATCCATGGAAAAGATCTATGCATACAGCTGTTCTCTGCAGTGCTGCAACGTGAGCATTATCAACTTTTCAGTGTATTTCTTGCCAAGCACAGGTGCAGCAAGTGACCTAGCAGCACCGTGCTGCTTACCGAGGCTTCCCGAGCACCGCTTTGACAGCCAGTCCATTGGATTGTAAGCAAAAAGAAAACAATGAAGTAAAGAAGCCAAACACCAAAAACCAACAACAAAAACCCAAACCAAACAATAACAAAGCCACAAAAGAACCCCAGGAGCCCATTTTCAACTGGATAAAAGCTTCCTTCGTGCAGTTACCTTTACCAAGGGATAGGCAGCTGCCATGCACTTTCTCTGGTGAGAACTTCTACCATGGTGGAATATCCCACCTGCTTCAAGAGGAGATGCTGCACGGAACAGCTGCACCAGACACAGGGAATCAATTCACTTCACAAGTACTATAACACAAATACTTGCTAAGGATCCTCTTTCTCACACAGAAGTACTTCTCTCCACTGAGGTGACAGTCGTTAGTGTGGCTGGACTTAGTGAGGGCAGTGACTGTTATGAAACTCATTCAAAATAATTTTAAAAACCACCAACCCCTACCATTAGCAAACATTTATGTTTTTAAAAAGGTCTTACAGGTGTTTTCTGAACGGCTCTAGCAATACAAAGACAGTAGGAAAGAATCAAGGTGAACTTAATAAAAAATTCCTCAGTGAAGACTTAGAAAATCACCATCTGATCAATAATTTTGATCTACAATAACACGTGGCAATTGTGAACAACCAGCCAGGGTCAGGACTTCTCTTGAAATAAGAAGATTGGTAAAAAAATTCATCAGGAGAAAAAAAAATGGTTTGATTCTTTGAATTTTACTTGACAGGTTTTATTACAAATATCCACAAAAATACTTCTGTGCCATGTGTGATGTCCTATCGAACTCTCTGTAGTTCACAAACAGTATTACAACTGGTAAGACCAGTGTGTGTCAGCATCATACTGCTGCAAAGGACAATGCCCAGTGAGGTTATGGCTGTGATCATGAGCAACAATCTTCAAGAATTGATACTTAGAGTAAAGCTCTTTTAAGAAACGCGTGGGCATTGGAAGATGAGGCCCAATTCACGGATCCCTTGCGTCAATGACTGTACTCATGCTATCCAACGTCACGTAACAGCAGTAGCTGGACCTACTTCCACCTTTTGAAGCTCCAAGCAAGGCATGAATCTAGCTTAGATAGCCTAAACAGCCCTGTGGAAGACCTTTTATTTCCCTACTGGGTATATGCAGAGCTCAGGGAGAACAAGTGGCTGCCACAGGCAGCTGTGAAGAGAACGTAAAGTTGAGTAATGTGAAGTTTCCTTACAATGCCTGATTTTCAGAGGTGCTGAGTCATCTTTTGATGCCTAAATATGGATCTGTTCTCCCCAAAAATGTGATTTGAACGTCGCAAAGAGATTTTTCATTACCACCAACCTTCAAAGGCAGAATGACCGTACTTTTATCCTAAATTCTCTTACTTGGATTGAGTTCAGAATACCTGTATTACCACAGCAGCACGATCAACACTCACATTCACAACAGACTCCTTGAATTTGATGTGAAGCCTGTAGTTCGAAAGCGCAATGATGGCATCCTCTGCTCGTCCCACGTACTCCGTACTCTCCCCGTGAAGTTCAATGAACGGGACCTTCAGAACGAGAAGAAAAGTCTTTCAGAAACCATTCCATTCTTCAGAAAGGAAAAATAACGTACCTCCTGTAAGCATGCACTCAAGCACACAACGTCACTAAGTCAGAATTAAACACTGCTGAGAACTCAGCCTAGCTATTACTGCTAAGAAGGAAAGTCTTGGGGAAGGCTGGTGCAGAGGTTAATTGTAGCTTTTTTTAAATGATTCCTCATTTTCTCTTAATTTTCCTGAGTAGTAAGTGCTTGGTCAGGGAAAACGTTTAATTTTTATGAAAAATGTAAGCAAAATATCTTCTCAGTTTGGCAAGCAGTCTGACCAACCGCTTGATTTATGCTCCCGCTCCTTACTTAATGGAGAGCAGCATTTCCACAAGGTCATTAAATCCATCCTAAAGCAGGCAAGACACGCAAGATGAGTAATTTCCTATGCTACTGGTCCCCAGTATTCACTGAGCAAGCTCAAGTAACCAGCTCAGACTGGATACCTCAACAGTACACAGCTACAGTCAGGTGGACAAATCCTACTTTTTGCTTCGTATTTCTCATTGCAAATATAAAAACGCACAACGTGCTACTGCTTTATAAAGCTAGAAAACCGGCAGTCATATTACATTGCACATTAAATTGCAAATGCTTCATTAAAAATGTTACTTAAGCCAAACTGAGCTGAGCTGGGTGAAAACTGTATACGCTCAACTTGAAAATAATCTGGGTTTACACCAACTTAGTTTAAATAAACTAAAAATATTTTCTGTTAAAATGAAAACTTGATATCAAAGTGTCTACACGGAAAAATCATTTGAACTGAACTGATCTCAAAGGGAACTCTGGAAAACTAAGAAACAAAAAAATATCAATTCTGTGCAACATAAGACTTTTGGCTTCTCAGTAGCAAGAAGGAATGGTTGTTTAGCTAAATTAGTGTTCTTTTTTATTAAAAGAGTTCCACACTATGGAATAAAACCCAGCACTTGAAATTACTATGCAAGTAATGGCTATATTTTTCAGGCACACGAAGAAATCTTTCGTAATATAATGCCCAAGCTCTTTGTCCTTTCAACAGCACACAAGTATTTGAAAAGAAAACTCGTTTCTCCTCTTACTGTGCTCAAATGCGAATGAAAATCCCATTGGAGAGGCCAGAGAACACACAGGCCAAGCAGAGATATCGTGATCTTAACTGGCAAGGAGCAGCGTGGTGATTACCTGAAGGTTCTCATCCTCTCGGATCAGCTGCTTCCTGGGAAAAATCTGATTAGCCTGGATGCATTCAAGGCTGTGCTGAGTCTCTTCATCCTGAGAAACAAAGCGTCACAGTTACCCTCAGCGCTGTCACTTGCTGCCGCCCTCACCACCAAGCGAGATATCAGTGACCAAGGAAAAGCTCAAACAGGACGGACTGTTTAGAGCATTCCAGTATCAGTAACTTTAGTAAGTTACTAAACTTTCAAAGACAAGCACTCAAACAGCTCAATATGATATCAGAAACAGGTTTCCTTCCTGCAGCCTGATTAAGAAAGTCATCAAAAAAAGACTTGGAGTAGCATTAGGAAAACAGCATTAGCCCAGCCTAGCACCACACTTAAAATTCAACAAGCCCACATGTAAACAATAATTCTCTAATGTTTTTCAGATTTTAGCCTATTTGGCTCTGTAACAGACCCTACAAACCCCTTTTGCTTACCATGACAGGCCCTGGATAGGAGGAGAAATCCTCGTCTTTACTCACAATACTCTGTGGCTCTTCTTCACTTATCATTAAAATCTGTAAAGCCAGAAAAATATAACGAGGAAGTTAAATTCATTTTCTTTCGGCGAATAAATACAAATTAACTTTTAAAGACTGAGAATTCAGCTATTAGAAAACTGCAAGCAAACAGTAATTATGAAAAGATGAAATCCACATAAACCAACTCTCCTGAGACACAAAATTGTTTCAAAATGTGTCTGGCTCCTTCTGTTCACTCTGAAGAATTATCTCGGAATGCACTGCTGGGAGAACGCTCATCCGAATGCAGCAATTAGCTCACTGTTTATGTAATTTAAATTAAAACACGTTCATCCTTCTAGATCACCCTGAATTTTCTCCCAAGTCAGTTGCAGATGGTGATGTACAACTACATAGGTTAGAGAACCAAAGGGGTCGTTGTGATCATTTTATGTACTTTATGTAACCCAGGTTGTCAGCTCCTCCTGAAGCAATCTTGTTTCAACTCCAGCAATATGAATTAGAATTCATGCACAGATAAAATTGCTCGTTCTACAGCCATGAATCATTTTCTACATCAATGGATGTATCAAAATATCCATTATCTTGCCCCTACTCTCCCAGGAGCTCCACGTACCATACATCAGCAGCTTGCTCTCTCCACTAGGTAACAACCCTCTGATCTTTTGTAATCTGCAAATTCTCTGGAAATATGAAAGCACACACAGCCTTGAGGTTTATGCAATTGACACTATTAGGAAATGAGTGGTGGTAGTGAATACAGGAGTTAGAATTGCATTTTGAAATATATCTTATACTAATTTTTTTCAAATTCGTGTACGTTCTTCACTTTTTTAAAAAAAGGATTCAATTATATATATTTCATGGGTTTTGCAGTCTACAGCACATAAAAGATACAAAAGAAAATGTCTCAGCTGAGTTCAGTTAGTTCTTATATTTACAAGTAAGATGACATATGAACTATTTCAAATTATCAGTGCTGTGGTTGACAGCGAAAACCACTGCCAATGTGTCAGCTCACACACGCACCAGCACTGCAGGAACCACTGACTGGATCCTGTGTAATGCAAAGAACATTCACAGAGGCAGGAGGAGCAGCAGATGCACATATTTTGAAACTAAAACATCCCACTGTCTAAAAAAGATCAGTGTGAACAAAGTACTGCACTGTCCCTAAACCTCCAGTCAATAAGAATGTCTCAATAAACAAAATGCCTTTATGTCCCCAGAGTAGGGCAGAAATAGCATAATAAATGCTTGTAAGTAGGTTCAAAATCCCACAGTACATGTTTATGTCTTTTGTCTTGTGTGTATATACACACACACACACGTACATATATTCACATATGTATATATAAAGAAGAAATTATGAGCAGAACCGAGCCAGAACTGTCACTAATTCACTAAAAATTAATGCAAAAAGTAGATACAAAAGACTTGACAGAAGTCTGAATCTATCAACTATGGAAACCATAAGGAAAAAGGAAAAAAAGCACAGAATTGTCCATGTCTGCAAGAACAAGGCAGAGCAGGAACATTCCATGAAGTTCTCAGGAACCGAGGACATCCAGAAATGCTCTCTGCCAACACTGAGATTAAGACAGCGTTATTGTGAATACTGGTTTTTTAAAAAAGGCATAACATTCTTGTTTAAAAAGAAGCAGGAGAAGAAAGATGGTTTATATGCAACAAATGCTGTAACTGATGAGAATATTCAAAGAATCACAACAATTAAAGCTAAAAACACCATAAATTAATCAGGCTGGAGTTTTAATGTATCAGAGGCCATAAAATCCCAGCCCTTGTATTCAAAACAAGTGCCCATGCTCAATTTCAGCATGACTTGGTACTTTACGTACGTTGTATTTGGTTCTGCTTATCTTCCAAAACCACTTCTACTCTTGACCTGCAAATACCAAGAAAGCAAGGGTTCAGCATTTCTCTCCAATAATCTGTTTTCAGCTTCCAGGCTTTTTCCTCACTGTACGTTTTTCAGGTTATGTGATGCACCGTTCTCCTTGATCTATAAGATTTAAAAGTGACCCTCCTGCTCAATCAAACTTCAAGCGGTGGCTGGCCGAGCACAGGCGTACCCGTCCAGTCAACCTCTGCCTCACAGTTCACCCGTCAAGAAAGGCACAGGCTGGATTAACTTCACAGTACATCACGATGTAACGAAGGCTAATGATTCAGGAGAAGATGGGGTTTAAACCTGTAAGGTTTACACACACCTCCTTCATCACCCTTAAAATAATGGCGAGCTTTCACATTCACTTGTCAGGTCTACAGCCAGCCAAAGGAGCGATGGAGAGTCAGGGCACATTTACATGAACTCTTTTGAGGAGGACTTCCTTCGAGGAGGCTTGAGAGGTGGGCCCTTGCAAACCATATGAAGTTCAACAAGGCCAAGTGCAAGGTCCTGCACCTGGGTCGGGGCAATTCCAAGCACAAATACAGACTGGGCAGAGAATAGATTGAGAGCAGCAAGGGCTTGGGGGCCTTGGTTGCAGAGAAGCTCAACATGAGCTGTTTGCAATGTGCGTTGGCGGCCAACCGTATCCTGGGCTGCACCAAAAGCAGCGTGGCCAGCAGGTCGAGGCAGGGGATTCTGCCCCTCTACTCCACTCTCTTGAGACCCCAGCTGCAGCAGTGTGATCAGCTCTGGAGTCCCCAGCAAAAAGAGGCCACGAAGATGATCAGGGGCTGGAGCACCTCCTCTGAGAAAACAGGCTGAGAGTGTTGGGGTTGTTCAGCCTGGAGAAGAGAAGGCTCTGAGGGGACCTTACAGCAGCCTTCCAGTTCCTGAAGGGGCTACAGGAAAGCTGGAGATGGACTTTTTACAAGGGCATGGACAAGGGGTAATGGCTTTAAACTGGAATGGGGTACGTTTAGACTAGACATCAGGAAGAAATTTTTCGGTGCGAGGGTGGTGAGACACTGGCACAGGTTGCCCAGAGAAGCTGTGGATGCCCCCTCCCTGGCAGTGCCCAAGGCCAGGTTGGATGGGGCTTTGAGCAGCCTGGGCTGGTGGAGGTGTCCCTGCCCATGGCAGGGGTTGGGCTGGGGGAGCTATAAAGTCCCTTCCAACCCAAGCCATGCTGTCATCTCAGGTCCTGTTTCTGCAACCAACTGCATCTTCAGCAGCACTAGAACGGCAGCCACCACTGAAGTCATTAAGACCAAACATTTCCAGATCCATTCATCTTGACAATTCATGTACAACCTGAACAAAGCCTTTAACACAGAGAGTAAAGCCTTCTGAACGGGAAAAAAGTACTTCGTAATTCAGAAGATTCTTTCAATTTCAAGAACAATTATCAAAGACAGACCTAATTAAAAAGATGAGCTTTATTACAAGTCTAAAGCATGGTTAGTATCAGTGATGGAAAGTTTTAATACATTAGGCACTGTGCTGTAACAAAATTGTTGCTTTATGCTTTGGATTGATTAGATATTTTTAAGGTTTACTATATAACCATCTACATGATAATGAAAACAGTATTAGCTTGGAGATTTAGCTTTTAAAATTTCCTGCAGTTGTGCTCCTAAAATCCAGCATGAACCATTAGTGGAGACCATCCAAATTACTGCGGAGCAAGTGTCTTATTGCAATTGCTGCACTCGGCTGCAAAACAGCTTCTATCATACCACAGCGGCTTTTTACATGAATGTGAGACTCGTGCTTTTTAAGGAGAATTTTGGGACAGCGAGGTAAAAGAGCCATGGTGGATTCAGTTTTAATCACGATTATCAGATATAAACTGTGATGCTGCCATGATAAATGGTACATGAACTCATTAGACTGGTTCTAAACCAAAGTGTTTGCATGCTCACATCCCTTCTAGATACCAATGAAGCGCTTCATCAACTTAACTGCCACAGCACCAAAGTACTCCTAAAAATTGCTGGCAAAATAGCAAGAAACATTGAATTGTTAGAATGAAGTTCAGAAATAATTTATTTCCCATCACGTCAACAAGCTGATCCCACTCCCTCCATGACCTTGTGGTCACCGGATTGAACACAGGGGGAAGAAACAGTGCTGGGACCAGGGACAGGGACACGTTTTCAGCAGCAGCCCATACTGCTGAGGCTGTGTGAATTAACTCCAAAATGGCACTTTCCATCTCACTTTCATTCGATATCAAAGCTTTTTAATGCGTTTCCATCTGCACAGTTAGCAAACTCTTCCAGGTTAGTCATGTGAATAGAAAAAGGATCACGGTGCTCCATTCTCAAGCTGACCCGCAGCATCTTTTTTGATTAGCCAGCAGAATCCTTGTTGTGTTTAATGGCAGCAGGCAAACAATCAGCTCTTCCATGGCAGTAAAAGCCATTTCCCAGAAATGAAATGGAAATGTTCAAATACAGCTTCGATAATAACTGACCAAGAAAACACCTTCATAAAATGCACCCTCAAATTCAGGCTCCCACTTATGAACAGGATCACATATAAACAGTGCAGTGAATAAATAGCCTATAAACAGCACAGTGAAACTTGTTTTTGTTGTTAGAAATAATCCTTTTTGTTGTCAGGACCGAGGTCAAAAAAGGTTATGTGATCAATTTGCTGTGCTGCCCTTTCACCTGTAGGTTCACATGTATTAAATTACATCAAGAAGAGGTCAGTCTTGTTAATTTTGCATCCTTATGTTCTGCTTGAAAGGATAAATGATGATTAAAGGTTGTAACCTCAGACTCTGTTCAGCCAGTATGGAAACCTCTTAATTAACTTTCATTTCAGATGTGCCTTCTGGTCTAAATTATGTACATAATTAAGACTAGCAATAACCATCTGCTTACCAGTGATTCTAAACAGAAAAGATTACATAAATAAAGGAGCATTTAAATTCACATATTTAGATGTACTTAGGCTTACAGCAAGGAAGAAGAAAAACTGAAGGAGAAAAGAAGAAAGGAAGTACCCAAGTGTTTCACTTTCTTTCCTGTCTTCCCTGTCCAGACCCCAAATTCCATCTGTTTAAGGATCAAAATCAAATTGCGTTGACCCTGTCTCAAAACACAGCTGTTTACACGCTGTGGCACGGTTGCCCTGTAAAGGTTTTAGATGCAAATCCAAAGGTTGTGTCAAAGAAGCATTAGAAAATGTGAGCATAAAATAGTCAAGAGTGTGATCTGGCTTCAGCAAAAGATGCCTCTGTTACAAAGTGAAAACACTTCTTCCCCTTTCACAGGTGGAAGGAAGTGATGCTGAGATAAGGATAAACATCACTTCCCACACTGCAATCCCCGACAGCAAGGTTTCCCCTCTTTCCTTACAAGTAATTGAATGGCTTTTAAAATTATTTACCAGGGAAGTCGCTAACAATGTGGACATTTACACATTACTCAGGAGTAGGAGCAAGACAGACAAAAAATCGTGTTTGGAGACTGTGTACAATGAAGAGTCGGAAGGGGTTTTTATAATTAAACGTTGCAAATTCCAACTCAGTAAAATATTCATTTTTGTCCCAGCGTCTTGGAAAATGCTTTATTTAATTGAGAGAGTAATCAGTGATAACCACAGAACCACCTTGGACAGGTAACTCATCTTACCAAAACAATTCAATTAGCTTACCAAAGAATGAGAGAGAATAAAACAGTCCTCGCTGTCCCAGAACGTTTCAAACTATCCTCTTCCAATACTTCACATCGGCAACTGCAAAGAAAAGGACAGTACTTTAAAACATGAACCCTCAATTGAAAAAAACCAAAACACTGCAAAAATAGCTAGCAACTTGCACAAGAAAGTCAACTGTTACAGCAGTCTGTCTTAAATAAGGAGGAAAAGTAAGAAGTACTAACTACTATGTAAGTTGTAACTACCAAGATCTTAATACACCCAAGGAGGGGATTCAACGATGAGATTCTGGCAGGTACACACCTGCTGGGTAAAGCCCCTTTTCTGGCAAGGAATCGTTCAACAATCTTGGCCAAAGGCATTTTTTAAACTCTTTTGGTACAAAGACGTGAAAAAAGAAACAGCTATACAAGCTGCAGGAGAGCTCTTCTACAATTCATTCTTCTATGAATCTTCTGGAGAAGATTCAGCTGTTTTTGTACTGATCTTCAGAAGTGTGTTTTAATTTTATGCTAAAAACAGCTTTTTTCCCCCAGGAAAGCAAATGAAGACCCCTAAGTACTGGTTACTGCCCAAGTACTTTGGGTAAAGCTGCAAAAAAGCCAAGGCGAACAGTAGTGTTTATTTGAACCACTCCTCCCAAGCCCTCTCTTTTTTGACGTTCCAAGCGCTGTACAATTATTTCCTAAAAAAAATAAGTTTAAGTACCGTGTGATAATGTACATTTGTGGAAAAAAGGATAAAATATCCGATTGGTCTCATCCTTACGCAGTCCCCTCAGCGGGTGTTCACAGACACTTTCTATGGCATCTCAACAACTGCTCCGACAGCGTGAGCCACGTGGGACACCTCATTCAACACCAAAGTCCCCAAACCCTAAAAGTAAAGTTCTGGACTCAAACCAACTGTTCCTAAAGTGCATGAGCAGCCAAGCTGACAGAACAGCAGTCCCTTGCATCCAGCATAGGGAAGATTTGCCCTTCACAGTAACTGGGAAGCTATCCCGATAGCGTAACGTGTGTGTATGCCGGGAAAGTCTGACCTAAACACACAACCCTGCTGCTGGACAGTTTTTGCTTGTACTCTGATGTGCCTCAACTAGTGAGAACTCTCACATTCTGATCCATCAAAAAACCTATTTCTATTTTGCATTTATTGTGTCCTTTAATTTACGGTTTGTAACAGGAAAAAATAAAAAATACTCTCAGTACACAGAAAAATATATATAAATTTAGGACCGATACAGTAAAAAGAAAGTTTTAAGAGTACAAACTTAGATGCATCAAGCAAAAGAAATTCCAACATTTCACTTTAGGGGAAGCTCACGTGTGTCTCCATTCAGCTAGCATTTAACGCACCTGTGACACGAGGATGCTCTGCTTTAACAGAAAACACCCTGGGAACGATCACAGCTATTAAAACCACAGCCAGTCATGGATTAAAGTTTTACAAATTAGACTCTAAAAGCAACATTTGGTTACCTGCAACAAAGGCCAACTTTTGTTTTTCCATTTGAAGTCTCTCTCAGCCGGCAAGCCAAACGCCAATTCCAATGGCTTTGTGGTTGATCATTAAATACAGCGCACGAGGCAGAAAGGACAGAGTTTTACTCAGAGGGACCAGCTTGATCATGCAACAAGTTCACAGATCCTCAGCTGTACAAAGTCACCTTTGATGGGAGTTCTTACCACACTTACTAAACAAACAACAAAAAGCGTCTCTGAAGGCAAACTGCGCAAGTCTACATCGACTCTTCAGAAACAGTTTTCTGGCCAGCCCTTGCTTTCAAAAAGGCCAGACACAGAGTTAGGGTAGCAGGAGGTAAACTTATTTTGTGTGTTTTATGTCCGAGAAAAAAAACCTTAGCAAAATCTGCAACAAGCTTTTTATTGAATTTAATGAGGTTTGGAAGAAGCCACTGAATCTCAAGAGTTTTGTAGAGAAGTTTAAAAACAGGAGAAAAATGTTCCAGTGTAAGCGTTAGTAATTCCGCTCTACCCCTGCCAGTACTCAGAAAGCCCTCCACGACACGCTCATCAGCATTCCTCTCGCAAGGCTGCTGCTCACAGATAAGCACCTCCAATGCTATCGCTTCCTAAGTCAACAACTTGTGCCAAAATAAAAAAAGCAGCTGACTGTAGGAAGAAACACCGCTGTGAACTCCACCAGCACCTCGAAAACCCTCATTCCTGAAGGGAGGAGCACTCCCGGTGTGTAACTGATTATTACAGCTACGCACACCTCAGTTTGCTGTCCCCACCCCACGTGCTCCCACCATTTCCCCTGCACTAGCAGGATCTAGTGATCCTGTTCTATCCACAGAAACAGACCAGCACCATTAGGAAAGCAAAGGGTAGAAGATGGAAAAGGGAACAGGTCCATTTCTGTCAGTAAATCCTACAAAGTCAGACACGTCCAGCACAGGAATTGACTTTGCACCATCCTTCTTAGGCTGTCAGTCTCAGAGTTGATTTGGTTTAGATGATTTTATTTCTTTAGCACAGGCAGTGAAGGACCTATTAACACTGCCAGTTTAAACATGTAAGAAGTCATTCTGTCACAGGGCTCCGGCACTTAAGGTGACACAAACAAGTACACTTCAAACTCTTGCTTTGAACCACCTTAGGGTCCTTCTCTGTCGACTTTTTCACAACTTGGGCATTAGGTGAACGCTGACTGGCACACAGGCCTTGTCTCCATTGCTTTTTCTTGGAAGATGCTATGGAGAAGCAGTGTAGTGGAATGATGGATCACTCATGCTGTACCACTGAAACAAGTAATAACTGCGGGGGGAAATTCAGAGTAACAGTTGAGCACTGCAGCAGGTTGCCAAGCGGCAGAACCTCTGTCCCTGGGGACACTGAAGCCGAGCAGCCCTTGAGTGACCCAATCCAACAGCAAAGTTGGCCCCGCTCCGAGCACGGTACTGGAACACAGAACCTCCAACTGAAATTACACCTGGAGTCTGCAACAATAACTTTCTTGATATTTATTTAAAATAAAACACTGGCAAACAGTTAGGAAAAGCACTCTTGAGAAGTTTTAGTAATTATGTTTGTTTAATCAGAAGATTGGAAACTTCACTGTCTTCGCTTAGATGCTGTATCCAGCCAGCAGAGAAGAGCACGATTTGATAAGCATAGAGTGAAAGGACAGAAAAGAACAGCAGCTCTGGAAAAAACCAAATCCAAGTTTTCTCTAGCCACAAAGCTATGCTCATAAAGACACAGACAAACAAAACCAAATAAAACCTCCTTCTGGTGACTATTTGGAGGTGTATGTTGTCCTCCTTTTGCTAAAATACAGCATTACTGCATTCGTTATGCCACACCGTGTCGCAACCTTAACATTATGCAAGCGTGGCTTCTTCAATCAGAAGTTCTCTATTTCTGTTTACATTTCTAACCTCACAGTGTTGCCGTTCACAGCCCTGCGGTGCCCGAGCCTCCTCTTGCACCACATTATCACACACTTACCATCTCCTCACCTTTTTGTTTGGCTGCTTTCTGCTTAGCTTTAGCTCCCATAGGGTTATAGATTTTTCTTGTCCCCTTGATGTTCCTCCTAGAGGATTTTAGCTTGCTCTGCCCTACAGCTATCTTTACCCTATTCTTAGCGTGCTGCACAAAAGCGCTCCTATCAGCTACCTCCCACTTGGGCGATGTGGTCAGTCTGGGGCCCAGCTAAAAACCACAGAGGGGACAGGAGCACTGGGACTGCTGCCCCAGCACAGCTGCTCCTGAAACTGCAGGGCTCCTACTTCTGAAGAAGTTTTAACACACGTACATTAAAATAGAGAAGAAGGAATGTTGATCTCCAGGGAGGTATTTTCTGGTTTATACTGCCATGTTTCTTCTTGAACATAATCTTCCCCCAATTAAGTCACAATTCCCAGTTGAATATGAAGCGCGCACATCAGTACTCCAATGCACAACAGAGTAAACAGAGACAACAGCCATACCAGAGACCTTAACATGGATGGGAAGTGTCTTACATTCTTGTAGGACTACAAATGTCATACAAGGAGCATCTTGAAAGTGCCTTATTCTATTTTCTGTTTTACCTCTGTTTCTTCAAGTGAAGAATAAAATCAGAGCCCAAAGCATCAAAAAAGTTTTGTCAACATCTGTCATGGCACGGATGCACACATTCATGGTACATAACTTAGCTGCCTGCGGAACCCTTTATCAGTAAGCACATCGGTTTACTTCATCTTCCCACTCAGCAGCAGCGTTAATCTGTTTTTAAAGCAATGTGATTAAGCTGATTATCTTTGCATACTAGTTAAAAAAGATCACTTATACTCTTCAGATACAACACGCAGAAGCAACTGTTCAAAATTAAAATGAAAAACATCTCAAAGATTGAAATGGCAAAAGAATGCAGTAAGAAGGGCACTAAAAGTAGTGCTGAGACTGCAGCTGTTTAATAGCTAATGGTAGCACAGAGTGATCTGACCCTGCATTAAGGTAGGTCCATTTTTCCATAATTGATGTAAAATAAAAATCAATGCCACTTTAGGGGGTTTCATAGTACTAATTATTTCAAGAAATAAGATTTTTTGGGAAAGAATGTTTCTGAATAAGAGATTTTATATCGGTATTCTGTCACTGATCTCAAAAGCCCCCAGGCCAAAGCACTGCAGCAAGATTTAAACCAAAACCTGAAGAAAACGTCACTTTCTTATAACATTTCAGGTTCTCTTTTCTCTAAATTCCTTTTTCATTTTGATAAAAGCTTGAGATTGAAGTGCTGCAATTGTTCATACATAAGCCAATCTACAATTTAACCAGAGATGATCTGACAAACCAATGGAAGTTTAAAGCTCAAATTAATAACCCATTCTGTCATTTCCTTTTTGTTTCAATTCTCTTTATTCCTCAATTTTACATGCATGACAGTCAAGTAACAACTACCAAGAGGGACCAATGTGCTACACAGATCAGTCTGACCTGTGGAGAGATGAGCAAGGATAGGATCTGAGCTGGGAGAAACCCAGTAGATCTGTGTAGGTCCCAAGCAAGAGAGGTGATCAAATGTGTTGGGGAGGGGATATTATGTCAAAAAAAAACCAAAGAGCCACAAAAAGTAGGGCAATATTGTATTATGAAACAGTAAAAGCAAATGAGCAAGACTGAGACCAGACAGCAAGAGCTTCCATTTGAAATGGCAGAACAGAAAAAGGAGAAAATAATTTGCTCCTCGTATTTCCAGTTTTTCCACCAAGGTCCCCACAGCCCACTTGCCATGGGTCACACTCCTTCCCCTTCCTTCCTTTCTAGAAGAAAGGCAACAAACAAATGGGGATAAGAGGTTGTTAATCAAGGTCTCAGAGGTTTTATTTGCTCTCCCAACACACCTATTCACCCCCTTCCCTTCAACAGCAGCATTCTGCTTTCACTGTCCTTTCTGTGACCTGGACAGAGGCACCACACAGCACCCACCGAACAGGCTCCTCACCCGGTGTGTTTTAGTGACAGACGATACAACACTAGAGATCTACAAGTGATTTTAAAAGTTTTGAAAATAGGAAGAACTGAAGCAAATCCAATTTGAGGACTCCTTTGGCATGTCAACTTGCACTCCCATGATGCTCCCCCCTGCCCCCTGAACCACACGAGTAGAACGTACCCACAGTCACAGCTATAATCTCCTAACTGCATAAACTGACCTCACTTTCACCACACTTTGGCACAAAGCTTTTAAAGCCTCTTTAAAAAAACACCACTCAATGGTTTTGTCATAAGACAACTTTATTGAAATACCAAGTACCCACATGAATAAACATTTATTTCTCAACGCATTCAGTAGGTTAAGTTGTTACACCATGGCCAGAACAGGACGTCAGCCCCTCCAGGGGCTCAGAGCAAGAGCACTGATGAGCTGCATGGGCAGGACACAGAAGTCTGCTCTGGTGTCAAGGCCTGGGCATCACTTTCTTCTACTGCACACCTTGCAATTATGGACAGAAGTTTTAATCCGCTAATTCTTAAATTGCATTGAAAAAACCTGTTCTGTCAAAGAAGCCATCTGGGTAAGATCCATATCCACCTCCACTGACTCCATAGAGAAAGAGGCTCCATGTTCAGCGACTTACGCTTCCACTGCCTTACACAAGCGTGAAAGTTAATCACTCCAAGTGGTCTAAATACTACAGCGCTTGGTAAAACTGCGGAGCACTCAAATAATGTTGAGTTTTTTGTTTGGTTTGTCTGGGTTTTTTTGGTTGTGGTTTGTTTTAGCATAACACTTAAATAGCCAACATTCACATTCCCTGAAACATGGTAAGCCCTCAGGAAGGGCACTGCTCCCATAGTCCCCAGCAAAATGCTCCCCTTCCTTATCTGACACAAACTTTGACATTTCAGACTCCCCATGACATAACCTAACCTGTTAATGCAAGACAAAACTAGTCCTGAGAGAAGTCAGGTTACAGCACCACTACTCTCCAATGCTGTTTCCAGACCAGATGCTGATCAAAACCACAGCCTGAAAGCAACTGACACTTCACTTTTATAGACTTTGAGGCAGACTTCAACACCTGCAGAAGTGACATTTTCTTTACAGAACCAGGCAATTAGCTTCCCATCTCAAGCTACTTACATATTTATTTCTCAAAGCATTAAGCAGGCTAAGTTTAAATGGCAGATACCAAATGCATGCAAAAAGCCTCAGTCTACATTAAAGCTAAGCATACAACTGTATCCTGCACCAACAGGAACTAAAGCTGTCTTTCAGTACCATGCACACAGCAGTGACATTGCTGCCAGCATCCACACACAGGGACAAAGAGCTACTCTCTTCCAACCAACCATGGCAGGAAATAAGTATGTTTGATCACAGAATTAGTACTACTGTTTAATTACAGTTTAAAATAGTAAGTTAGTTCAATACGAGAAGAGCATGAGTTCAGGTATTTCTTTATTAGTGCCTGCAAAACAATGCTGGTAAGAATTGAATCAAGTAATCCTATTGAGAGAGCTTACCTAGGTAGAGCACCAGCTGTATTCAGCCACAAGAGACCCCCTTACAGGAACTGAGCACCTAAAGTTCACAGTTCAGTTGTTAATCAAGATCAGGCTAGCTTTTCTAGGATCACAAACAGCTGTTTTCTAGAGAGCAGCCCAAATACTTGTTTGGGCATCATCCACAAGACTGCCAAGACATCAACAGCACTCACTGTTCATCCAGCCACTTAACACGTGTAAATACTGAAAGGCAAAAGTAAAATTACGGAGAGATAAAGCCAAGTGTGCTTGTGCATGATAAGGAGCCTAGCAAGAGCTAGTCCTTACACCAGGAACTGTCTGCTAGCTCCCAGTTAGGCAGCAAGCTCCAGTTTAAAGCCAGACACATGACTTACCAGAACAGGTTGCTGCCTTCCTTACACTGGAGCAGCTAACCCCATCCAGACCAGTGCAAACAGGTTATTGCATCAATCCGGTTCCAGTTTCAACTTCTCCAGACTTTCAGCAGTAGCTGTTACCAGCCAAGCTTCCTATAGCAGGAGGGAAGACTCACACTGGCACTGCCCTTCAGCAAGACACAGCAGTGAAGGGCTTCAGCTCCCTACACATATTAAGACATACACAGACTCGAATGCCTTTCCCAGTTAAGGAGGCTTCCTATATTTAGATCACAAGGGACAAACTGGTTTGGCTAATCCACCAGCACACGGCCTCCAAGAAACCTGCTACCTGATGTCCTTGCTTTGGGCAGCTGATTCAATTCAGTAAAGCTAGGAGAAAAAGCAGAAGAGCAAATACCTTTTCTCCTGTAGTTAAATCACTTCAGGATCTTCCAAATATTAAGACAGTTGTTTATTCCCATCTTTTTCCAGCCATGGAAAGTCAGTTACTTTCAGAAGCAGGAAATGTAACTGGCAAAATACTACTTTCCATTTGCAAGTTGCACTTAAATAAAAGACCTGGAGATGGGATTCCACAACTAAAACAAAAGTTAAAAAGGGTCCTGCAAACATACGTGGAAAAAGGACACCAAGCCACCCACACATCGAACTGCAGTGAGGAGCTCTGGACAGCTGAGACCATCTCACTTGAGCGCCTAATCAAATAGCAAGGCTTTAAAGAACATTTTTACATGGTCCTTCTTTGACATGGGAGGCAGGAGGCACAGCAAGTCTTGCATCTGTTAAGATCATCTAAAGAAATTCAAAGCCAGTCTTAATGTGCTTCATTTTCTGTAACTAACTGGAAGATTACATACGAGCAGCTAGCACTGTGTACAGAGCTCTTCAGACTGGTTTATTGTGTTACACTGCACAGTTGATTCCTCTACAGGCACCACAGTGGTGTTTCAGAACCAGTTGGCTCTGTTATGTAAATTTAAGCTTATTTATTCGTAAGTCCAGTAGCCCTCCAGCTATTAAACGGAGGCAGTTTGCTATGCAACCATCTTGTTCCAATCTTGGACACGTCAAAGGCAAGAACAATTACAATTTCTGAAGTCATATTTCCAGACTAGCCAGAGAGGCTGGGTTCAGTCATGACAACTCCCTAAAAATCTTCTCTGTGTAACAACTTCCACAGCACTAGAAGTCTATGAGCTTGTCTGTGCAACTGCAGTGTAAACTGACGTTCAGAGCCAGGAAAGAATTTATTTGGATTAACAGAATATGCTTATTCTAAAAAACTAAACAGCATGAAGCCAAAGTTAAATATATTTAGGCATTTAGAGAGGCACCAAAGAAGGTTTTGGGTTGTTGTTTTTAAGGCACATCCGTATCAAAACACTGAGCTGCAGTTAGAATTAAAATTAAGTTCTGCAACAGACTGACACTCTGCTAGTGAAACGACGTTTGACACAGCCCCAGTCAATATGTACTGGCCACAGACAGCCTCTCCCCTCTCTTGCATTTAAAGTTAAAATCCATTGACCTAAATGTTCAAGCTTCCTTAGCAGGGTACCAGCAGATATTTGCTTTATTTGGGAAAATGAATCAACCCTATTTGGTAGCTATATGTTCTTTGAAATCACTGTATCAATGGGAAGACTGAACAACAGGAATGAGTTTCTCGAGGGAACATGAAGATTTAAGTCTGGATTTCCTACCTGCTCACTTAGATCCACCCACACTAAGTTCTGTATAGTTGCTTAGTTTTTACCAGCAAGATGAAATTCCAGTGTCGTATTTTATACTAAATGTCCCTTAAAAAAGCATGACAAGTGAGTAATGCAAGATGGTAACAAATGCCTCCATATATTCCTACAACAATTCAACACCAGAAGCACTCAATCTACAGCAACTTTTGCTTCTAGTGCT
>NW_010176500.1:5931-22655 GCF_000695765.1 Mesitornis unicolor | reverse complement strand
AATGCATTAGCTTGTATGTAGACACACACATCCTGGTGAACTCCAAAACACTTCTCCCCACAGCTTGATTTAGTGTGGGTTCATTCAAGTCAGGCAAACACTGACTTCAAACTTCTCTCACTTTTTTCCCCCATAGAGGAGCTCATTCATAGCGGTAGATAACAAGCCCTGAGAAGGAAGAACACCAGAAATACAAAGAACATCAAAAAGGTGAAATCATTAAGTGCTTTATCCATAAGAGAACATTCATTCCTTCCCCGTGTGACTCAAAACAAACCCAGTTTACTTAAAAAAACAACACTGCTGTAATTGAGATAAATCATCGCTTTAAAGAAACAAGAAGTCTGGACTCTTCCGCAAGTTACCTAAACAGTGCATCCACATCTTTCCCACAGACGCTGCAGAAGCACAGCTCAACAGCCAATTCTGTTATTGGTGCATCAGGTACGCTAATTTTATTTTTAAATATGGTTTAATCACAGATTTTAAAGTACATCAGGATGCAGGAAACTTCAGTTATCCACTTCAGTTGTTTTGCACTTGAATTGTTATCAGCCAGCAAGACTCAATCTTCCTTTAAAGAAATAAACGATCTTTATAACCACCCTTACAGTACATTTAGCAAGACCCCTTCAAGTTGTATTTTATAAAGACATGCAAGAACACGGACATATTGGTCCACTCGCTTGCTTAAAGACATAACGACAGCGCGAGTTACGTATTTGTTAGACTTGAATTCTTACCTGTGACTTGCAGATAGGAAGCTTCAATTAAATGCACAGAAGTAACATTTCACAGTAAAAATTAACGAAGATCAACTAAATTAGTCTACTTCTATTCTTTATTCTTCAATTTGTAGTACCTTCTGGTACCTGACTTCATAGCAAAACCAAGTCTGTACGTACTGAACATGAACGCTGAGATGGCTGTCTTAACCCTTGAGGGTCCAGCTGCATTTGCTTAGATTCAAAAAGTAAATCAGATAAGTTCTGACAAAAAAAAAGTAGGTATGACATGATAAGGAGCAAGAAGAGGTTTCATACTTGAGTCTGAGGTCCTAATTCACTCCTTTGCTCCTGATGAATTTAAATGGCAAAAACCACGGGCCTCAACTGACAACATCTTGGTTCGTGGTGCACAAGCAGGAGGAAGCTGCTGACAATGTACGAATACAAAACAAACTCCATTTGCTCAGGTACTCAAAGGATCTCCTCAAAGATCATGAGGTGTCAACCTTGGTCAAAGTCCAAGCCAAAAAAGGGCAGGAATTTCCTTCCTTTCTGTAGCTATAAAACTAAAAGCTGCCTGGAGTAAAGCTTGCCATCAGGTCCAGGACGACTGAACTTTACAGAAAGCTGGAAGAAACAGGAAAGTATAAAGAACCAGAACAGACACACACACAAAAATTCAGAACTATTAGGGGTGAATGGAACAACTCAACAGCAGTTAATTCAAGGCCTTAATTGACACAGCTCCAATTAGACCAAGTTGCTCCAAAACTCGTCCAGCCAAGGTTTGAATATTGTCAGGAATATTCTTTCTAGACAACCTGTTCAATATTGAGGCTGCAATCTTAAAATAGAAAAATACTCAAAGGCAAAGGAAGCCTTCATACTCTGAGCAAAACCAGGGAAAAAGGGCTAAGAACGATGTTCAGAATACTTAACTCTACCTCACTTTTATTGTAAGCCTTTATTTCAAGAGGTTATGCAGCCGGTGTAACAGATCTACACGCAAAGACGGATCTAGAAGCAAATGCACAGAGCTGAGATGAAAAAGCATGTGTAATTTAGATAAATAACAGCTTGCTGTAGGAACAGCCTCAGTATTCAGGCCTTCTATTTCTGAAAGAGCTTGCATACAGTTTTGTACATCTGCATTCGAATGCCAAAAAATGACCAAACTGCTTTCCTGGATGAAAGATTACATCTTTAAGCTTAAATTAGTGTGTCAACCAAGTAGAAGGATTCAAGGTACTTCTGTTTTATTAGAAGTACATCTGTGTCATTATCTTGGAAATAAAACGCCTCTGCCTCAGTTTCAGGTCCAGCTGACAGAACCATTTTGAGAGTCTTCCCTAATGGCAGAGGCCTCCAGAATAACCACTGAAATCCATGAAGCAGCACTGACAGCCAAACTCCTACATTCAGGCCTGGCATGAGCTGAAGATGTTTTTTTTCCAGTTACCACTGCCATAGTTGCTAAAAACCAGATTTTACAAGGACAGCTAAGAAGCAATGGTCTGGTTTGGTATTTTACTACTTCACATAAGCAGTGGTGTCCAAATGCTCCGGTAAGGGAAGGGATCCTGGATGGGGCAGGCATGCTTTGGTGATGGATTTCTGGACTAAGAGTTGGTACAGGTAGTTGCACAATAAAGCAAACAAAGGAGGCAAAGCTGACAGCCTGAAACCCATGCGTTAATGACACAGATATTTTCACTACTCATACGTGCTATGAAAATCAACTTGCAATTGCATGTTAAAATGTCTATCCATACAAAGCATGCAGCAAAGAATTACCCATTAGGAAATGCAAGTACTGTGACCACCTGTGAAGCTTTAGTTCAGCTTCTCCTGGAATATGCACAATCCCTAGATCCCTTCTTCAGTTTCCTTCTCATAAACATCCACCCTCAGCCAGTGAACCAGGTGGACAACACGACCTGAACCCAGAACTTTCCTTTATACTCATTTTTATTAGACCTTGCAGTCAGTGTGGAGCTCTGAATCAAGTCAGTCTTTTCTCCACTGCTCATTTTGTAGCATCTCTTCTGCTAAAGATCCAGTGCTTACCAGTTTCACACTGTCCCATATGGTAAAGTGATAGCAATGTATTTTTAAAAGGTTGAAAAATGAAGCACAGCAAGGAGTTCAAGGCACCAGGAGGATCTTCTACCTTTGGTATAGAGAACAGATGTTTAACTCCCAATTTTCATAGTATTCTGCTCTGTATTTGGGAAATACAACTCCACTAGCTTGGGGTCTGAGCTGCAGCAGTGAGCACTCAGGCCTGGAGTTGTGCACTTAACACCAAAACCATAACTCTACACACACACAATCACAAAATGGTAAGAGTTGGAAGGGACCTTGAAAGATCATCGAGTCCAATCCCGCTGCCAGAGCAGGATCACCCAGTTCCCAGTAACCTACCAGCCAGCACCACAACCCACATCAGGGCAGGGGACACAGCCAGTTCTCCAGGATGGCAGCCAGCTGACTCACCAGACCACCATCTAGAACTTCTTCCCAGATAAAGTGGCTGTTCCCTCACCCATGCTTCTATAAATACCAGGTCATTTAAGGTTTTACTGGGCCGCCTGGAATTCTGTATTTCTTCAGATGTCCAAGGATATGGCTGCATCTCCTCAAAATGATCCGTTATTACCCGAGGGGATGAACTATTGATGCCAGTGCACTCACAGCAACACTCAAAAGATCAGTTTGTTAGGCATTTGAATATCCAATCATCATTCCTCCCACAAACAGCTTAATCTGATTATATTAGTTTACTGGCTCAATTGCACAGCACAGATAAACCTCTTTTGGAGGGAGATGAACTCCCTGGCGAGGCTTCAGAACAGAACAGTGCTCGCGTTTGGTACAGCAGCTCAATCAGCAGCCACAGCCATGTTTATTGGGAAGCCCAGGTACTGAAGGACTCACATCAGAGCCAAAATGAGCCAATATACCTAATTCCCATAGCCTCCTTTAAAATGGTCAGCCCTAAAGCCAGGGGCAGAATTGCCCACTTTTATCACTTTGAACATAATGTCAGTGAAAATCCCTTCACAAATTAGGTAATCTTTCTCCCCTTTGAAGTTTTCTTGCAGAGTAGCAGATGGCAGTTTAAGCCAACAAAACTCTGTACATGAGGGGGAAGTATGCATGACACTAGCATTTATGGGATATTCAAATTTTACACATGCTCAAGCTACATTAATGCTAAAACTGGAAACCCAACAAGGTTCAACAGGCTCTCGTATCAAAGTTTTTACACAAAACGGGAGCAGCTGTCCTGCACCAAGATGCTTTTCCCTCCTTACACTTTTATTGTTGCAGGTCCCCCAATTTATTTGCTGGACTCCCACACCTGCCCCAAAGCATTGCAGTGCTGGGCTGAACATATCGCATTTGTGTACAGCCATCCAAGCTGGTGCAGCCTCCACAGTAAAGTCGACCTTCACCTGGCTTTGGGCACATTCCTTCAACAACTTTAGAAGAAGGCTATTTTCTTTAAACCATTAAAGAAAAATGTACTGTACTTGGCACTGGTGAGGCCACACCTCGAGTACTGTGTTCAGTTCTGGGCCCCTCACTATAAGAAGGATGTTGAGATTCTGGAGCGTGTTCAGAGAAGAGCCACAAGGATGGGGAGGGCTCTGGAGAACAAGCCTGATGAGGAGCGGCTGAGGGAACTGGGCTTGTTTAGCCTGGAGAAGAGAAGGCTGAGGGGAGACCTCATCACCACCTACAACTGCCTCAAGGGAGGGTGTAGAGAGGTGGGTGCTGGTCTCTTCTCCCAGGTGATGGGGATAGAACAAGGGGAAACGGCACCAAGCTGTGCCAAGGGAGGTTCAGGTTAGAGCTAAGGAGGAAGTTCTTTACTGAGAGGGTCGTCAGAAGCTGGAACAGGCTGCCCGGGGAGGTGGTGGAGTCACCATCCCTGGATGGATTTAAAGAGCGGGTAGATGAGGTACTTAAGGATATGGTTTAGTGGGTAGACAGGAACGGTTGGACGTGATGATCTCAGAGGTCTTTTCCAACCGAGCGATTCTGTGATTGTGTGATTCTGTGAAAAAGCCATTAAAGTCAAGATGTGTAACACACCACATGCTGCCTCCCTCTGTTAGGCATCACTGCCATGCTTCATTTTGTCTGCCATAACTTCAACTCTTGTTTATCATATCAAAAGGATGTCAAAAGTCTTATGCAAGTTCACCTCTAACATACTCCTTATCCTCTTAGGAGCCATTGAATGAAATGTGAGTTAATGAATAACACAGTAGGAATTATTTCATTATCCCCATGGTGAAAGAGAGCCATCTCATTCTTGGATATGATGTCAGACTTGAGAACCAGCCAGCGATACTTCCTCTGGCTTCCACTGCTACACCAGTGGAGTTCGGAGCAAAAGGCTCGCAGGCTGCCCCAATAGCTCAAGCAACACTGCCAGAGCATGAAGCAAAGGTCCCGATAGCAGCCTCAGGAAGAATTAAGGCAGCAAGAATGAGGAACTGAAGCCTGCCATTTTGCTTCCACAGAAGGGAGGACAGGAGGAAGAAGAGGTTTTTAGCAGCATACATTTAATGTATAGGCCTTGCATAGGTATGGAAATCAATGCAGTAACAGTATGCCAGCTCTTCACATTTTCCTCTTGTCTTACCTTCACTTTTTCAGAGCCTCAACTCACCGCACTCCAATGTACTCCGTCTCTGGTACTCCCTAAATCAACCTGCCTATAGCACTGCATCAGAAACCCAAGACACCTTTAAAGGGAAGTCTGAAGCAAGGTATAGATCCTTCAGTCCCTGGCAACCCTGTCTTCTGGCTCTCATGGCTACCTCACTTCCACCCAAACTAACGCTTTTCACTAGAGAACCTGATGCCTTATGACTTCAAGTAGATGCTCACTCCCTTGTGAAAAACACCCATCTCCTACTAGCATGGGTAGCAAGGAGGACAACTGCAAAAACTTCCTCAGCCTACCATAGTCCTCCTTCAGGTCATCAAGACATTTGCCTGTAATAAAAAACAAGCTTTAGATAGTCTGAAGAGTTTATATGTTCAAAAGACTGCCTAGTTCTTTTAGGGAGACCAGACAGTTTAAGAGTGTTTAGAGATTATTTTCCTGATTTCATAACCATGAAAGTTCACCCTCACTGGTATCAGCACAGCTATGCTAGGTAGTGTCCAGATACATATTCCTTCCTGTCCAGAACACCCCCGCACTTCCTTCAAATCAAGCAGTCAAGGGCAAGCTGAGACAGAAAGCAGCAGACATCTGAACAGTTCATACCGATTCATTACAGAAGCTTGCAAGTATTGTGTACCAGAGATCCCCCTCTAACACCTTGACCGATGAAGTAATAAACTAGTACACAAGCACACTAAAAACTTAAGAGGAAAAAACAAAGTCTGGGAGACCAAAGCTAGAAGATGGACTTCTCATGCAGACAGAAAAACAGAAGCATCTTCCCGACATGCCATTCCCAATGAAAGAACCCAACACAAGCTTTCCAGTATCCTCTGCCTGGACTGCAGAAACTGATGTGCTCTCTCTTTTGAAGGAGTCCGATTCTCCCACAACCTGCAGCTTGCAGTCACTTCCGAACAGCCATGCACTACTGAGTTTGTGTAACACTTCAAAAGCAAAGGATAACTGTGTCCTCCTCCAAACCACACTGAAAGAAACACTACCTTCAAGCCTAGCATGTACTCTGCTGCCATTCTCATATGAGTGAGATGAGAATTCACTCATATTCAAGTCCTGGCATCACAATTACTCTGTCAAGAACACAATCCTGAAGTACATTTAGAATGGTTCTGTTAATAAGTTAGCCAGCTTCCATAATGCCATTAAGGTATCCTAGACTCTAAAAATCACTATTGTTCTATAAGCATTCCCCTTAAACTCTTCAATAATTGCTCAAGATACCTATAAATAAGATAAAATACTAATCCCATGGCAGCATCTGTAAAATTAATAGAAAATTCAGTAGGATACGCTATCAAAAGTTGGCTTTGGGGCAAGTTTCTATTGTGCCAGAAGCTTCTGAACCGGCATGGAACAGTACCCACACCCAGCTCTGACAGTAAACAGCATCTCCCTGCACACGAAGGGCACTTCTGTGCCTGAGCCTTTGAGTCACCGTCTCCACACAGGCACCTACAGCCAAGCAGAAAGCCTGAAGGTGCCTCTCCAGCAGTTAGCGCCCAATTCACCCATCAGCTGATCATGCAGCTGGAAATCACTGCCCAAAGGTAAGCACAATAATACAGAGTGAGGTAAGAAGCAAGCTTTTGAGATGGTACACAATTTAAGAGCGTAATGAGATAGAATCAATGCCCTCGGATGTGAGGCTGGAAACCTTAACAATTCTGACCCTTACAGTGATACTGCTTTAAGTTTAATCATGTGCTGACATTCCCCACAGAGTCAGAGCTTGTCTTTACACAAGGCATCAAGCCATCAAAGCTCCTCAGAGCTTTTCAGTGAGGTCTTAAGAGCCTGTATCTATAACTATTTCTACAGCAGTGCTGGTTAACCAAGCTGTCATGCCAAGAAAACCATCAGAGCCATCTGCAGCCAGAAGAGATTAGTCTCTACTGGAAGCATCCTTAGTGCATACCAGCTGTACACAAAAACTGCCCTAGAGCCCGTAAGTAAGGTTCTTCCCATGCAAAGTCTGACCTTGTGTCTGACCTTGTCTCCTTTTAAAAAGGCTCACAGTCTCATCACTCAAGGAGCAGTTCTTACCTACTATGGTACTTCAGGAGACAGACACATGCTTGATTCAACTGCATGGTGCGGTAGGAAGACAGCACAGCAGTATCCAAGGGTCCTTAACTCCAGTTTCCATCTTAAATACATCTAGACAGAATCACTAGAAGGAAGTAAACAAAGTCATCCTGACTGTCTGTAGAAGCATCAGGAAATAAAAAAAATCTGCACATCACTTTTTTTGGTGTTCAAATGCAAAGCAGCAGCAGCAGCTCATACACTCCCTGTATTAACTTAAACATCTGTTATCCTCAACAGCTGTAAAGCCACTGCAATTCTTCCTACACAACCCAAGCATTTTGCCAGTGTTAAGCAGCTGCTTAAGTGAGAGTCAGTTATAAAGTCACTATCATCACCACTATTTTCTCAAAGCTTAAAAATTCAGTCAAGTACTCCACCGCTGGAATTTTTATTACCAGGAAGTAGCAATAATGCTTATTGCGTTATGGTTATTGGTTTGTTCTCCCAATATTATAATTCCATCAGTTCAATGCTTTGAGTTAATTATTATTGCTTAACTAAGGTAAATGCAAACAGAAACCTGAAAACCATGAAAAATAGCAGGAAACCAAGCTCAACAACTTAAAGATAAACTGAATACTTCAGGATCACCTGCAAATGTTAGTGAAATTTTCACACAGCTTTAATAGGCATGAGGAAATTTAAACCTCTGATGATTAGAGCTTCAGAAGATAGCCATATGAAAATTACACAGCAAGGCAAAGACTTAGACCTTTTACTCTACCTACACACTTGGAATTGGCAATGAAGGAAGGTTTATCATAACATAAAAGAACGAGTACCTGGATGCAGTATTTCCAGGATATTCTGTCAGATTTCGATCCTCTCAGCAATAAAGCATAAATAAGCAATGTAGGATTCTCTGGAGAGTCCACCAAAACCCCAGAGATACTGGTTCTCTAGACCTTCATCTGCATTGATCCAAAAGTACCTGCAGTCATACTCTTCTTCTCTCATCCAACTGAGGGAAAGAAGATACAGCATCAAGGATCTGATGGAAGGGAGCAGTAAGATTTAGCCCTGGCACAGCCTTATTTTACAGAAGGGCTACCAGTTGCCAGAGAAGTTTCACTGACTAACGTTGATGAGGTTGAACTTGGAACTGTTTAAACAAGTCTCTCATTTGCCATTGCCAGTATGTGATGTTCAAGCTACAGAAGAACACTTTTAAATGAGACAGTGGAAGTGACTTCTACAAAACAACACACTTCATTCTGCAAGAGCAGCATGCTAAGAAAATAACTGAATACACAACTAGAAAGTGATTCAAGTGTCAGTCTTCATGAGGCTGGCCAGGACAAAGTGCTTTTTGTTTCTACCTCTGAGATCTTGACAAATCAAAAATAGATTAAATGTGCTAGCAGACTAGCTTCTACCTCGCAGACTGACACATGATCTCATGGAAGAGATCTGCCAATACTCTGAGGTAACTCACACCAGAGCAAACAGCAATGCACGCATTCTATTTTCCCTGAAAGAAGTTTGAAGCAAATCACACATTTCAGCATTACAGTAAGCTGACAGGTAACCATTCTGCTTACAAACAAGATAAAAATAAAACCTCATAAGTAAGAGCTAGAGGTCCTAACTGCATAGGCACTAAACAACATGAATAATTGTTTTTAGTCTTGTCAGAGCCAGGAAGAATACCCGTTTGAGTACAGTTACCAATGAAGGCTTAATTACCTCTAGGAACAAGGTCTGAAATACATACATCTGTGTTTTGTACATTTTCCCTTTAACCTTGCTAAGTTCACCAGCAGTACTTTTTTGCAGCTCAGTGACAAAAACAGTTACTGGATAACTTTCCAGTATGCCATTTCAGTGCATTAGTTCTCACTAGTGAATTAAATACATAGTCACCTTAACATTCACTCAAATAACTCACTACTCCATAACCCACAAGGACTAAGTACATTTTATCTGTGGAAAACATGAGCATTTATCAAGTAACATATCAAATCTTAGCACAAATACTAAACAGAAACCTGGCAATTCAACTGTTTCAGTTAACAATTAATAAAATAGTTCTGAGAAAAAGGAATGCATCTGCTTCCACTTCCTTCATAAATCTCAAGTGTAACTCAAGCAGCACTGCATGTTCACAACCCAATGCCAGACAGCAGTAGAGGCAAACCCCAGGAGCGCTGCATGTTCTACATGTGACAAATTCAGTTTGACTGAAATACAGAACAGTTTCAGGAGTTGCATTTTTGAGAGGTAATTTGAAATCAGTGGTCAGTGCTACCCTTTCAGCATTCAGGCCTTCCTGTACCAGAAATTCAGCCCAACACCCTGGTGCTGTAAGGCAGTCAGTGTCCATAACTCCAGAGCTGCACAGCACACAAAACAGCCCTGTGACTTTGTACCTGCCCTATCCTGCAGCACTCTGCCTAGTGGGGGCTGTTGTAAGTCAGCAACTTCAGGACACAGACCATTTTATCTACAGAAGCAAGATAAAGCACCACAGAAGCCCTTGTTAAATGCTTTACTCGCAGCAGCCCTGGTCTAGAATCACTGTATGAAAATTCTCCCTTCAGAGTATCAGTCTAGTTGTGCTGAACATGGCACTAAGACTGCGAGCTCAACTCAGAAGATGCAATGGGCTGATGCAACACAGAAACAAAGCTTAAGTTGCAGATTTCTATCCCAAATCTGCTTGCAAGGAACACTGTCACTTGTGACAAGGAGTTAAAATACTGGAAGGAAGAAAAATAACCACATTTGGGTTATGATTAACTTAACTACCTTAACTCCCATCCCACCAGCTGAGTATGAACACCACCTCTGTGAAAACTTTACATCAAGATACCTCAAAATACTAAGAAAGGATATAATTCACACCTACTGTTTTACAGGAAAATCCCTGATAATTCTCCCTCTGAAAATTCAGTGAGGCTTGAAAGTAGGGTAAATCTAACTAGACAAATTAGAAGACTTATTCCTTACTTCAGGATTAAAGCCTTTCGACCCTTCAACTGAACCTACTTCATCAGGCACTTCATTCTTAAGATATTCCTTATATTCAGTAAGTTACAGTATCTACTCGTATACCCTATGTTGTTCAGATGAGATATCAGTAAAGACTTCTCTCCATTCCTCCGTCAAAAGACAGTCTGTAAAATTGACATCAGATACAATGTAAAAACATCACTTCCAAGATAAAGCTGAAGTTGGACACTCTTCGTCTCAGAAATATTTGGACATATCTCGAGGATTTTACAGGCAAAAGCAGATGAACTCCTAAGTCCTAATTTAGAAGTTCAACACTGAACACATGAACACAACTGAAGAATGAGAAAGCTGCAACAAGAGAGGCATGGCTGTTTATTTGCTACAGGTCACATTTACTTTTCTATTACAGGAAAAAACTTACCTGCCCAGTAAGTTGAGAGTGACACACACCTTGGCATTTAAATAACTGAGATCTAGAGATGTAGGACATAAGTGAATCAGTAGGAGCTAACCCTTTAAACTAATGCAGGTTTTAACAGGATAAATTCCTATCCTATACTCAAGAGTTTAAAGGTTACAAAAATCTGAGTGTTGGAGGAACAGATCAGAACCAGCCAACAAGCTCTTTATAACGTAGCAAAGATGCTCTGAATTCCATGCAGAAGCTGAACGACAGCTTGCAGCATGACCTACGGGTTTCACAGCTTCACAGAGAGATTCACAACTTTCTCTTGCATATTCTTACATTGTTTAAAGTCTTTATGAGTTCTGGTTAAAATGTTACTTAAAAAAAATCAAAGTAACCAAGTCATCAGCACAATCTGAGGGGTCACAGGTACAGTGGCTCTTCAGAAGTCAGTTAACAAGCAGCAGATTCATGAGACAAGTTTCAATCCACCGTGTTTGTTTCAACATGCACAAACTCTGCTAAGTCAAGTCCTTCAACAATACTTAGCATAAAGTCACCTAGGGGAGAATACAGTGGCAAAACCTGACTAATTGCTATTGAAATATGGTGCCAATTGTGTTTTCTTTTGCAAACATGATGGATGCACTGAGTTGTTTCATCACAGCTGATCATCACTCGGCTGAACAAGCCTTCTCTGAATCAGCCCTAGGGCACTCCACCTTTTGCAATTTCCTTAGCTACAAACAGTTAAACAGATCTTAAGAACAGCAACCCACACAGGAACCCTACTCTTTCTCCTAAGTTTTCCAGAGTCAAACAGGAGGCTTAAAGTTCTAGAAACCAGGTGCTACACCACCACTTTAAATTCTGTTCATTAACTCACAGAAGTTCAAAAGCTGACCTTTTACAAGCAGTAAAAAAATTCCAACTGGCTACATCTACAGCTGCATCACAAATCTGCTTCACACCAACATCTTCAGACTCCTGAAAACCTTCCAAGCAATAAAATTGAGACCCACCAACCTACCTGAACAGGCTTGAGTATTCTCTGTACCTGCAGAAGCAGCTACTGCACTCCAAACCCAGCCTGGAAATTCAAACTAGCTCTAGGAATTCTTTAATTGCCTTGGCAAGAGTCGGTATAAAAATTGTGGAGTTTAAGCAAATAAGTTTGTTTTTGGAGGTTTGGGTTTTTTTTGCATTAGGCCTTTCTTTAAGTTAAGTTTCATTAGATTCTCCTCAGCCCATCTGCTTACTTCCAATATGGTAATTCTTGCACAAAAAACTTAATTCCCTTCTTGCCCTTTTCATGACACAAGTCACTTAAACTGACTTCTTCTGACAAGGCATGTTTTAACTTATCACTCCGTGGCTTTGGTAAGTGAAGTAAGCTTAGTTCAGTAACAAATGTAACTGAATCTGCAGCATATTTTTAGAAAAATATTTCTTAACCACTACACTGCTTGGTCTGCTGGAATTGACACATGGTAGCAAGTGTTTTACAATAGGACTAAAAACTTAATATTGTTGGAAGAACCAGAAAAACCAATAACAGTTGCTATAAACAGTTAAAAATTGAAAGGAATGAGGTAGATGAAGCCATATTACAATTTTGAGGCTCTTGAAATACATTCAAGTACATGTGGCTTAGCCCTACTATGTCTCTGATTTGAATGCCAAACTACTTGGGTCTAGAAGCAAGAAGTGTGCAAGAAGGAATAAAGGAGCTACATTCAGCCAGGGCTGGCCAGATCACCACTACTGCTGTGTGAGCAGTGGTCCAGCCTGGGGCAATTGTACATACTGCTAGGAGTTTAGAAAGCTGGACAATAACTTGAAATAGTAATGTTTAGAGAAATAAGCTACAGGGCACAGCAGCATGCAACTTACTCTTTAGTTAGCTGCCAAACTGTTTCCTCCCTGACCAGAACAAATCAAGTTGTCTTATGCAAGAGGAAAAGTTTTCATACCTTAGTACTGAGTGAGAGCATGGCAGTCTAAGGGGTGATGCAATAGCACTATTAATTTTAATAGGACTGCTCTCTGGGTGTGACCCTCAGAAAGGATGGGAGCACCTAAACATATAACTTATACAAAGAGCTTATTGAAAAACTAGTCTTAAAAAATGAAAGCAAGAAATAGCTCTTATTGTCCTTGTTATACCAATCTTACACTTGTCAAACCAACCAAAATCCTTCCATCCTTTGTCCACAACTCCCCAGGCTGAGTCCTCCACATGAATACCACCTCCACCCATTTCAGACAGCAGCCAGAGCAGCAGCAGTAATGAACCTAACCACCCTCCACAGATGAGCATCATATCAAGCAGGTTTCAAGACTGCTTCCTACTCCAAGCTGATTACAACAGCAGACTTGGCATTGGTTCTCTCAGTGAATTACTAAAGAATTCCCATCCTTAGACTCCCTCCACTGTTAGGTTATCACCAGCCTTTCAAGATTTCGTAAGAAAAAGTGCCTATGTGATAAAAATATTGCAGAGAAGTTAGAATGACCTAGCAATTGAAAGCTAGACAGCTCTTAAACCAGCTTACCAGTCACACTTGAGCAGCAAAAGATAATTTGCCTGCAGTAACAATCTAAGTACAGAGTCACCAGGACTAAAGCTCCCCAATTATTTTTGCTTTTCTTTCAATGCGAGTGAAACAGCTTGGGAAGAAGCAGGCTTCAGCTGCCGGTAGAATCAGTTACTGAAGCTACTCCAAGCAAAGCAACAGTGATTTTGTGCTTATTGTACCAAATCTCCGGCAGGGGGATTGGACTAGATGATCTTTTGAGGTCCCTTCCAATCCCTAACGTTCTGTGATTCTGTGAAATTCTGCAAAAGCAGCACGAAGATTTAAGATTAGCATCTTCTAAATCACTGGAGGTTTTTTACCATACTCAACTCATCACCTTGTTTCAGCATTAGGAAATCCTATTCTATTTTAGAAAACCCCAACAACATACTCATCTTGTCTAGTCCTATCACTAGATCAGTGCTTAGCAGTTACCCTCATCAAGTATTAGCATTCATCCTGTCATTTAAAAGCTAAAATTCCAGTTTGACATGTGGGAGAGATTTTGGTTCTAGCTACTAAAGCCTACAGAACTGAAGGGGGAGAAGAGCAGTGACAGTGATCAGACACACTGATGCCATTATGTAGCTATACAAGAAGCTACTATTTTCTGAGATTCTGGTAATGAGTATCTATTATTCTTTTACTTTAACAAGGTAACTTCAACAGCTTATACAGCTATATATCCACTGATGTCCCATATGGTCACAGATTCGGAAAGAAACATTACCATTAGCTGTACCACCACTGTTTTCCTGCAAGGAAGTTTCCATACAAATACTCTAATGGACGGTTTGAGCATCTGCAGGTAAACTATCAGTAAACTGAAGCTGTAGTATTTTTTACCATGAACTAGGAGTTTTAGAGCAGAAATCTTATCTCCTTACTTAAAAGTCTAACTGATTAAACACTTCCCCTCCGTTTTGCCAGAACACAACCCAGCAACAAAATATTAAACACTTCAATATGGATCTTCACAACTGAAAATTTCCACGTGGCTTCTCTCTGCAGACCCAATTTACACATCTGTTATGTCCAGGGATGTTCTGCAGCAGTGCAGTACACTAACCAAACACCTCCAAATCATGTGATACTCATGCTTGAGTCTGAAGGGATTAAGAGATTCCAGTCCACAGTAAAAGAAAACAAGCAAGCTATTGTATTCTGCATTAGAAAAAACCTACGCCTTGACCATAATCCATTAGCCAAACCTACAAGGAAAGCCTAGCAGACCTCAAAATATTTACCTTGCTCCATCTTCCTCCTTTTTCCTCAGAGAGTTCAGATTTTCCCAAAGCGCAAAAAGGTGCATTCTTTTGGAAGTTACTCAAACAAAGGTTCACTGAACATAGACAAAGATGATAATTTAATTATAATGGCTATCCAACCAGAATATAATGCCCTGTTCACAGCAAATTCCTGCTACCAGCAGTGAGAGAAAATTAAGAATCTGAATTCTCTAATTTACTCATGACTCATGACTAGGATGTCCACCAATCACCATATAATTAAAGAACAGGAATGCTTAATTGTAAAGACGAATGCTTGTTTGATAAGGATTAGTCATTAATTTGATGAACAGCTTATCCACTCTTAAAAAACATGTACAGCGCTTAGATAGAAAGTAGTAAAAATCTGTGGGCAGAGGCAATAAACTTGCACGTTTACATTAAGTACACTTCACTTGCTTTCAGCTTCCATTTATTAAAGGCAAATAATCAAAATAACCTAGAATTGCAAACTGCTTAGACATTCTAGCCAGGTTTTTTGTATCAAAAGTTTAACAATGCCTACATTATACTAACATATTTGTTCTCAAAAGTGAAAAAGTAAAAACTCCAATGGAATAATGCAAAGCTATCAGCTCACAAGACTTAGAAAACTGTTTCTACTCTATTCAGACCATAGCAAACTTTCTTGACTGCAGAACGGAGAGGGCAATGCCTTCACATTCATTTTCAAGCAAAGTTCCTCTACAATACAGCAAGTGAGCTTTCTGCTAGTATCTTCTCATTTTGGATCATCTGGGTTTTTTGTCAGGAGACAGAAAAGTATTCTAAAAGCCTGCACTTACAAAATCCATGAAACAGTAAAAGTCAGCTCTGACAACAGTAGCTTTGAAAGTTAAAGACACTGAAGGCTGGAGGCAAGTAAAACTGAAGACAGTTTTCAGTTGCAACAAGAACTAGGTCTGAAAAGGTCTCAAAGCAAACACCCTATTAAGGATGCAACCAACAGTATAATTACAAACAGCAGAACTTCACAGCATCTCATTTTATCTCAGGTTTAAGTTTCAATGATAGCAATTACAAGCTTACAGATAGCAATGCAATAAGTAAAGCTTTCACAGGTACACATTTAGGTCAATTACAGCTACAAGAGATGAAATCAGTCAGCCACAGCAACTCACTTACTCCCCTTCCTGATCTACTTGCAGAGAAAATAAGGAGAGCCAGGCTGCTGGCCCCCTTCTAACTACCAGAGAGGAAATTCCAGCAAAATGCTTTCCACCAATTCCAGATCTTGATGCAACCACCTCCATGAGCAGCTCAGGACTTAAACTGAGTTTGAAAGTACACAGTGGTAGCATAAGTGATATGACAAAGCTTAACTCTTGATCAACTAGTAGATTGGATCATTCCAACAACTTCTGTACAACAAAACTGAGGCTTCACTTTAAAAGTACTGAAAGTCGTCTTAGCCACGTAACATGGACAGTACAATGTTAAAGGTATTAAGGCTCCACAATCACAAGTGGTTACAGTAAGTACAAAATTTTTTCTTAATCTCTCTGGGTGCTCAGTCTTTGTCACCACTTCTTTAATTCAATCTTCAGTTCTACTCAACTCTTCAACACTTCCAGCAGCTAAATAACTAAAATCAGATTTATAGCAGTCTACCCCTTGTAGGGGTAGATCACAAGGCTTGTGATCCGCATCACCCCTACATGAAAAAAGGCTGCTCTCAGGGGTGAGCTGGGGAGATGGCAAATGCAACACGCCCTACAGGCAAGTCCTGCCTTTGCTCCACTCTCCAAGGGCAGTCAGAAAGCCAACCAAGCACATCTTGTCTTCACAGACACGATTTCAAGCTATGCCTTTCAGCATGCAGACAGGCACTTCTGCCCTCTCCTCACACAGGTGGCTGGGAGCAGCTTCCCCAGGCACCTTCACAGGCAGAGAATGCAGCACTGAGAACACAGTCTCATTCTGTCAAGAGGCTGCCTCTTCCCACTTGAGACAGGAATCAAAACCTTCTTT
>NW_010176500.1:0-5900 GCF_000695765.1 Mesitornis unicolor | reverse complement strand
GGAAAGAGAAACTGTTTCTATTTTTTCCTGAAGCTCTGTCCTTTCAGGTAATGCTACAAAATTAATGCTTTGATTATAGCCCTCATTTCTAGTCCCAGAGTTGGAGAAGCAAATGAGGCCCACAAAAGGGCAACAGAAAACTGTTCTAACAGTGTTTCTATAAATAATGTCTACACCAGTGCATAAATACCTGGTATTAAAAAGAAAAACTACAAAGAATTATGGCAATGCAGCGGTCTTCCTCCACAAATTCAACTTGAAGCGCACTACTTTCCCCCATACTGACTACATACTCTAGGAACTAAACCTTATAGAGTACCAGAACAATCAAAAATACTTAAAGACTATTAGACTTATATGCACAAGAGACTTCATCCTACAGACAGGAACCCTAGCCAGTAAACTCTATTTTGAGCTATTTTGTTTTCGGAAATCTCAGAGTATGATATGTAGCTTTTCACTGGATTTCTCTGATGTAAATCTTACACTATTTTAGGAGCGAGGAAAGGAAGAACACAAACAAGAAAGCCTTTGGTAGAAGTCTAATCCATGGGGATAGTGTACCCTCAGCACAGGAGAAGTACATACAGGTAGTGAGTCACTTAGACAATGTTGTTTCCTTGAAAAGTAGGAAGCTAAGATTACAGTGAAAAGCATTTTCCAATCCATTTTCCCAGTACGGGCTACACAAAGTAGGACCTGAGAGGTTAGATTCTGCACATCTGCTAGAGATAGCACCAAAGAATAACTTTAGTTCTGAAATTAAACCAGTAACAAAAAACCCAGCTCAAGATAGCTCCATGCACCTACAAAACTGCCCCAGCTCAAGAAACCTAGTACCTAAATCCTACTTCTGCCTCACAGGACCTAACAAATATGCTGACCAGCCCAAGCTTTCTCAGGGACCTAATCCAACAGACAGAAAAGCACATTTAAATTGATTCTTCCTATAACCAAGTTAAAATGCAATCACAGCTTCTTATTTTAAAGCTCCATCAGAAGATAAAACAGTACTATAAGAGCTTGAACATTCATGTGCTCACCTAGGAAGCAAAAGAGCTTTCTAGCTCTCTGCACATTGGAGGCTTGTACTCACTGTCCCCAGAAGTACGCACCAGCCACTACACCAGAGGAGATTCTGTGGAGAAGCCCTATCCAACCCCACGGAAAGTGTCACTTCACAAAAAATGCAGGAGTCACTGGACTAAAATCAAACTGAGGGGAGCACAGAACATACAGCTTGAAATCAATATACACAACAGCAAGGAAGAGAAAAATACCAAAGTTCCAGTATCAGAACAAGTCTTTCCTGCACAGAGTCACTGTCTTCTAGGCCTTGCTGTGGCAGTCCAGAGGCCCGAGACAGCCAGCCTTGGCATCCAGTCTCAGAAGTTCAACCCTCTGAACATTCCTGTCACAGCTCTCACTATAGGAACATCCCTAGTTGGGGTGGTGGTCTGCTCCGACTGCCCTTCCAAACACCCAGCTCTTCCTAAAGAAACAAGGACCAACACTAAGTTTCTGACTTCATTCTAGCTTCAAGCTAATTCCATAGGTGACAGGATAACTACCCATGCTAAGTTCAACCTTTGCTGCTAGCAGTAGTTTCTAATGCTTCACAAGACATGTAACAGCTGAAAAACCTGAAGTTGACCATTACCATGCTATTCACACACTGGAGAATAATTCAATGAAGAACTGATGTCACAAATACCAGTAAAAGCATCAGCTAGATCAGCATCTCAGATGAAAGCCATCAACAGCATCGCCAACTCCATTTTCATCGCAGCTAATCAGTCTGTCACAACGAACACTGGAAACAACAGTGAGATGTGCTGAACAAGGCAAAACACAACTTGCCTTGCTTTCTCTAAGGCTTGGTTTCTTTCATGTTCTGTCCACTTTCAACTAACACTGAACTGCAAAATTGTATTTTAAAGTATTTGCAACTCAATATTTTTTGTTTCATGTCTCAAAAAGTTTTAATACTAAAGATTAGTAGCAACTGTTACTGAGGACACTATTTAAGCTACCATTTCATTACTGGCATGACTGGTAGCTAGTATGACAGCCTGCCCCCAAGCCATCCTACCAGTGCTGCTTCATAGCTTTTTACTTTGTTCCTAGTCAAGAGGAAAAATAACAGACTAATTTCTCTAAAATCAAGTTCCACTAGTATCTTGTCCAAAGTATTAACTTAATCAAAAGCGGTAATACTTCAATACAGTGACTCGTACAAGTTTAGTTGCAATATCACTTAAAGGCCATTTAGCTTCAAGTCTAATGAAACCCAACTCTCCTAAGAAAGGGCAAGAATCACCCATGTAGACAACCTTGTTCAGAGTCTGGGTTGTTTTCTTTTTCCTTATCAGAGTTTGGAATAGCTATTACAATGTCAATAGTTGCCTCACCCAGGCATATACACACACACACACGCATGCATATGTATGTATACATACACACACACAAAAGTTTCAGAAAATCTTCGAACTGAATCATACCCAGCTTAGTTTGTTGCAACCATTTCCAGCATTAACATCCACTACAGGGAACAATGTCGCCAAAGTACTCAGTTGCACCCCATCATAAGACCTCCAGAGCACATTTCCAGTTAACAGCTTGACTTGCAGTCACAGTCACATGTCAAACCAACTGCTGCTTTCTAAACTTACTAAGATTCTCAGTCAGAGGTGTTTCCAAAGATGAACCAAAGCTAGGAATCTGCAACTGTATTTTAAGTTAAGGCTGTAGAAACAGTGCTTTTTGATGGACATCTATGACTCCAGAAATAGCTTATCCACTTCAATCAACATTTCAGAAAGCCACCTGCTTTGCTCTTCCTCTCCAGCTCACTTTGCGTGGTGTGGAGCTGCAGTTCCAAGCATCACTTCTAGGCACATATTGCCACTTGCTGTAGGTGAGCAGAGCACCTCTAGCTCCTCGATCATCAACGCAATCCAGACACTTCCTAACAGGCTAAAGGTAAAAGATACCACCTATTTACAACAATATAACATCACACTTCTCTGCTACTACAGGTCATTCTCTCCTCTAGTTCTGATCAGTAGGGACCGACTTGAAGCCTTCCTTACAGTGTAAAACATGACCTCCCAGAATCACTACGGCCTACTGCTGTTCACCTCAGTTACACCACTACCAAGAACTATTAATCAGAGGGGAAGAACAGGTCTGGGCTACCTCTGCTCTAGCTAACAATCAGATTTCTATGGTATCAACTGTTCATCCCAAAGCAAGGAAACAAGATCATGGCTGTTTCTGACACCAGCTACACTTCAAACAAGGACAGCTGACACCAAACAATGCTGTAGTCACAAGAAGCTGCCATGCACACAGGTCAATACACCAGCCTGGATATGGCAATCCTGCAACGTCCAGGAGTAATGTATCCAAGGCAGAAGCTGTAACATAACAGCCGCAGCAAAAGTCAGTATTTCAAATTCCTGAATTAGCACTAACTTCACTTTTTGGTCTTTCATACAAGCCACTCAATCACCCTGCAATTTTGAAGCACTACAAAGATAAATAGTTACCTTTTAGCAATCCAGGTAATTCACAAGAATTACAGCATCAATTGAGTGCTAGGCATATTACTGAAGTTCCCAGACAGCACTGGGAAGTTACAGCACCAGTATCTTAGAGGGGTGGAATTACAAATCATAAAGCTCATTTCTCAGAGTTAAAACCCATATGGGATCTAACATGCAGAACTTCAATAGCACCAGCTACTCAAGCTACAGACAAACGCACAACAGTTGCACATCACAGCTTAGACAATTTACCACTTAAAAGCTAATTTTGAAGAAACAACTTATATTATTTTGATTCAGCCAATGAAAGCTACTAGGAAACAAGTGTATATTTAAGTATCTGGACTTTTACAATACAATAGAGTCATCTGCTCTGGAAGACACCACCTATGTCAAGTAGAAGAGACCTATCCCATTATATCCAGCCACATATTCCAGCAGGAAGCTACCAGAGCAGGCACAGCCACCACATCCCTGTGACCTCTGCAGGTGAAAAGATCCCACCTTGTGCTGATGCTAACCCAGTTCCTCCAGTTCACTCCACCCTAACCCTTCTTCCTGGCTACACAGACTGGTCAGGCTTCTGCCCGCTACTCCAGCAGCCTAACAATACTCTTAAGTTACTCCTTTTTTACAGGTTAATTGCCAGCAAAGCACTGCATAGCCACGTTCCTCCTACTCTTGAAAGGGTGACAACATACTTTCCTCTACCATCCTGGGTTGCATGTAGGTGGAATTAGAGCTGAGATACAATATTGTATCTTCTATCTTCAGAAGCTTAGGCACACTCCTTTTCTATCTCCTTTAGCTGTGAATGGCCATTTCTATGAAGAAAAAAGAGCTTATCAAGCTGACCTATTCCATCTATTTGGTATTATTTGTGGGTTGCGTAGCATATTACTTGGGCAGGTTAACACAGATATTTTAATAATTGCTAGTACAGATAGTTTAAGCAATGGATATTAACAGTATCCTAGATAGGCACCTATACACTGCCAGCAAGAGAAACAAGTTTGATTCTCAATATATCACTCCTATAATACGAAGTAGGACAAGAGCACCTTTTAGTGCAATCTCTCAAAATAATACTGACCACTGCTCAATGTTGCTGTTTCTGCACATCTGCCCCTCCCCAAACTCCAAAGCAGGCACACAGAAACACTTGTCACTGAAGCATTTTTGAATCCCATGCCCCACCTTTACTTATCTGCACAAAGTTTCAACACTTACAGTTCACAGTATTTCCTGTCCTATGAAACAAAGCACTTTTTCTACCTTTCAAAACGACTGTGAGCAGTAACAGGTGAAGCAATGCAGATATCAGATGTCAGCCTCCTTCCCTCAAGTTTTCTACAAGGACTCCTTCATAAAAACTCTTTCAACTCCACCAAAAAAGATAATTTTCAAATACTAGAGTAGTTAATTTTCAAATACTACAGCACATGCTTTAATAACAGCTGAAAGGCACCTCAGCTCTTATCTAAAGCTTAGAGCATGACAGGTATTACAAAAAACCTGCCATAGTTCCTTCGGTCACACAGCCATCCCTTCCCAATGGGCTCACCCAGGCATTTAAACATGTCTTTCTATTCACCATAAAGCCAAGCTATACCTCTGCACTCAGCACTACCTGACATGATTCACTAGACAAGCTCTTTTCTTCCAAAATAAAGCCTTAATACATATGGTTACACAGGCTCATCGCAAAAGAAAACAAACAGGTGAAGCACACAGGAGGAGTACCTATCTGACTTGAAGTCTGCAAGAGTTATAAGCTCATACCCAGCCTTCCCCCCTTGAGGGAAGTATGCATGGAAAGAAAATAAATGAGTTTCCTGTACGGAGAGATGTGAAGGAACACGAGGTCCTATCTGTTGATAGCACAACATTCCTCAAAAGAATGAGCAGAAGAGGGAACAACTTCAACACAAAAACTCAAAACTCCACGTTGAGGGGAACAGGAGAGGCAAAACACTACTTACCAGAGAAGGGCAACATCTGCTCAGATCCCATCAAAAGAACAGGACTGTTAAGAAGAACATTAGGAAGAGCCACAATTAAAGCCCCAAAACGCCGTAAATAAAAAGCCTTAACAAATCCCACTTATAAAAGAAAGGGGAATTTTGCCCCATGCACAAGGACAGCTGAACAGAACTGACACCGCGGCCAAAGCAGCAGCAGAAGCCGAGCACAGGAGCCCCGCTGCCAGCGGCATGAGGTGATCCCTCAGCTGGGCTAACACGGGCGACAGGGACACGGCCACCCCGCGGGACGGGCACAGAGGCGGCTGGCGCCCGGTGAGGCCCACAGGCCACCGGCAGCAGCAGCGGCCGGGAAGCCCACCACCCTCCG
>NW_010176499.1:88739-113305 GCF_000695765.1 Mesitornis unicolor | reverse complement strand
TTTATTTTATTTTATTTTATTTTATTTTACATTTTCCCACTTAGATGTTAACACAAAGCTGAATGATCATATTCTGCAATTTAAATTTTCCCATTTTCAGTGAGAAAGTAGAGATTTCAGTGGTAGCTTTAGAAGACAGAACTTTTTAATTTACCTGGAAAATACAATTTATCCTTTTATCTTGCCTTGAAGAATGTACTCAGTTGTGTATACAGTATGTCACGTTCACATAGATAACAACATGAACTGATCTGCACACTGGCCAAGAAAAGGGATGCACTGGTCATATATTGGGTGGAACTAAAAGCAGAAATTAATCCAAAGAGAATTGCCATGTTGAAAAATACTTAATGGCACCTTTTCCTTTAAAGTAAAGGAGACCACAAGAGTGCATGAAGTAAGATTGAGTCCTGATGTCTCACAATTAAAGTCAGGAACAAGACTACATGGAAATCATTCTGCATAAAAGGGAGACCTTGCTGCCGGGTTGAAAGATATGTGTGCTATAGGTGGAACCTGGGCCCTCAAATGGGTACTGAGTATATTAAAAAAACTCTCTCTAGTGCACACCTTTTTATTTTTACTTTCTTTGTGGATATATTTAAGGTTCCTCTGGAAAGCCATTGTTTTCTTTGTGGCTTCAAAAGAGTTAATGTGTAAACAGCAGAACTCCCATAAAATTAGAGATCTTGGTCTTTCCGTGAACATATTTATACTACTAGCATGACTGGTGGGCCATCATGATTCATACTGAAATTCTTCATCATGACTTCCAGTAATTTTAAAACAAGGCCTGACTGGAAAACAGTGAGAATGTGAAGTAAGCACAAGCCATGTCTCAGCAGGCTCTGTACACACTCAGTGAAGGAAAGAGGCTCCTTCAGGAAGTGATCCACAATGGAATTCTTATTCAGTTGAATCACCCTCTAGGAGAGCCCTTAGATTTCACTGACTCTACTAGGAAAACAGTAAAGACGATGTTGCTTATATAAGTACTTAAATTCAGTCTTTGCACTTAAAAGAAACCAACCTTCCTTGTGGGGAAAAAAACCAAACTATTACTTTCCTTCCTTCTCCTTTTAATAATTGCTGTAAAAGAAATATTAATTTGTGGTTTTTTTTTTCCTTGTGGTTTTTTTTTGTTTTGTTTTGGTCTTTTTTTTGTAAGACCTAAGAACTCTTAAAAGAAAGCAAGGGAGAAAGGTTATAGGATATAATGCAGTGAGAGATACTGACAACATTTATAGAGGCTCATATAGTTCTCTAACAGCACAAATCTCATGGACCTGACAGAGGAAAATTTCAATGTAAAACAACAGAGTATAAATAGAGAAAAAGGAAAATTATGTTAATATGGAAACAGTAAGATTACTTTAGTCCTTTTATTCTCTTCAAGGCTGTTTCATAGTCAGCTATGTCAGAGCATATTACCAGATGATCCTCACCTATACATATGATCCTTACCTATATATGATACATATAAAGCTTTTCTTTTCAGATGACAGGATCATCAAATAAATTAATTTGACATTTGATTCTGAAAAATGCTAAGCAGTTGGATCTGATCCAGCAAAATATTTCACTTCTATGTCAGTCCTATGAATATCCCTCTTCATTTAAAATACTCTGGAAGTTCATTGTAGAAGAAAGGAAAAAGCTCAAATGATCTCTAAACCCAAGGAGAGTTATAGCAGATTCATTCATGCATTCACAGAGGCATTTTATTGGTTTGTAAAGATCTACATTTATACCTGCAAATGCTTGCTGAAAAACTAATTTGAATTATTTTTTGTTTATTGTGAAAACATTGTTATTTCTTTTCTTCATTTTTTTAGGTAGATAACAATATATATTTTCTCACCTTATGCCTATTTTTTTTAAATTGATAATGTTGGGAATAAGGCTGGTCTTACCTAATATTTTTGAGAGATCACAGAAGGATCACTCTGTTAAAAAGATATACAATGTATATATATCATAATCATTTTTTATTGAAGTATTTTAATGTGAAATGTAAAATCTTTAATGAAGTATTCTCTAATTCCCTGAAACCGATTATTTGGCTGGCCTGAGTGTATCTTCACCTATGTTATGAATGGGTCAGCAAAGGAAGGACTAAGTCTCTAAAGGTCAAGTACCATTAAATACAATAGTATTTGTGCATTGTCAGTGCTTGGGAACATGAGAGGTTAGGGGGAAAACAGAAGCTGAAAAACAAACCAACCAAATAAAACAACAAATAAGAGACAACCAACATCACGCTGCCCCAAGCGAGTTTGAACTCACAGCAGCTGTTTTTCTCACTGTGAACAAGACAGGTAGCTTTTGGTAAAAAATCAAAAGAAAGAACTACTACAAAACACAAGATTAATTGAGGGTTGAGGGTGTGTGGGGGATGTTACCTCCTTACCCACCTGCTGCACTGAGATCCAATATTAACAGGTTTCGGATTAGAATCCAAGGTCCTAAATCTCTTGGAGAAACCTTAGACAAGGTCAGGACTATAGCTAGCTTCTTTTGACCTGGTGGTTGTGGTGGATAATAGTCTGGTGGTTACACTACTCACTTCATAAGACTGAAACTGGGGTCCTAACCTGTAGTGAACATTGTGGAAAGTGTAGCCAGTAATTTTGTGCTCAGGTGGATTTTAATCTGACTTCTGCCCTTTTCTACCCTGAATCTCAGCTTGCTTTCCTTTTCCTCTGCTATTCCTGAAATCTTTCATTCTCAGCCGTGCATTTTCTCTGTTTGATGAAAATGAACAGTGGAGAGTACACTTCTTGTCTTTGAAAAGTAATTTCAACCAGAATTAATAGAAATTCATTGTTAGTAAATTAACTATGGAGATAACAGACTGCCTGCAAAAAAATTAATACTAAAGCATGAGAACAGAATGAAAAACAAATTCTCAGTCTTTTAATTCTAACAGAAGTTCTGATCATTTATGCTTCCCTACATAATTATCAAAATGGCAAAATATTAAACAAGTGTTCCTATTTAGAATTTTTATTTTTCTTTTACTTGAATGTTTAATGATCTTCCTGCATCTACAAGCTTAGATTCATGGAGTTGGAATACTTTCTACATGAGATGACAATATTGCCTCTTTAGGACTTGGGATGTGAGGTCTAGTTGAGAGCTCAGCTCCTAGAGTAGACTAGGAACATCTGCAACTTGGATGTCTATCTCTATGTAATGTATTGTCTCCGCATAGTAGAGCTAGGTGAAGCTAATCTGATTAATTTTAGGCAACAAATTAGGAAGTAAATAAAGTCTTAGAAGTGCTTTCTTGTCTGAACTTACTGCAAAGAATGACTTGGCAGTTCAGATAAATATACAATCTATAGTTTTAGGTGAATCTTACCTTATATTCGCAAATAATATTTCACTAATATATTGAAATTCTTCTGAGTCACATATTTTCCTTCCATTTTGGCTATTAAAAGATCTTTTCAAGATATTTTATTATCAGGAAGAACTGAAGTCTTCTACTGATGGTGGGAACTGTTCACACAATGTTCTTCTGAGATTAATCTAGTGTCTAGTTACAACAGTTGTGGTGTTTTGAAGTTACTTTCACTTTTTTCTGCGTGACTTTTAATAATAAAAAAATCAATAATAATAATAATGCACCACAAGTTTGTTTATTCCTTTGCAGTCCTCTCATTCCTACATGAATTAATGTTAACAATATGATTATTTCAATTGCTTTAGTACAGTAAAATATGTTCTATAAAACAGTTTGTTGTTCCATTTTATGTATATTTTAATGACACTTTTAAGAATAGAGAGCTTACATTAAATCAGAAGTAGAAGGTGAAGTGTGCATAGCATCATAAAATTTGTAATGAAACAGACCATAGAATCGTTTATATTGAAGGACACCTAAAAGATCATCTAGTCCAACTCCCCTGCCATGGGCAGGAACACCTCCCACTAGACCAAGTTGCCTAAAGGCCTGTCCAACCTGACCTTGATCCAGGGAGGGGGCATCCACAGCTTCCCTGGGCAACCTGTTCCAGTTTCTTCCTAATATCTAGTCTAAATCTACCCTCTTCCACTTTAAAACCATTCCCCCTTATTCTATCGTTATCTTTCCTTGTAAAAAGTCCTTCTCCAGCTTTCCTATAGGGCCCCTTCAGGAACTGTGAGGCTGCAATAAGGTTGCCTCGAAGCCTTCTCTTCTCCAGACTGAACAGCCCCAACTCTCAGCCAGTCCTCATAAGAGAGGTGTTCCAGCCCTCTGATCATCTTCATGGCCCTCCTCTGGACCTGCTCCAACAGCTCAATGTCCTTCTTATACTGGGGGCCCCAGAACTGGACACAGTACTCCAGGTGGGGTCTCATGAGAGGAGAGTAGATAGGCAGAATCACCTCCCTCACCCTATTGTTGGTTGTGAAATAATACTTAGAATGCTTTAGAAGCAATGATATTTCTAACACAATGCCCTCTATACTCCTGCAACATGTACAAATGTCTTCTTAGAGTAACTCTACCATCTTCGGGGTGCCAGAGAACAAGCAAACAAACAAAGCAAGTCAAACCGGTCCTGAAAGTTTCTGGCTTTTTCATAGAAGATGGCGATTTTAAAAGTGATCTTTAAAGATCAGATAATAGTTGAAGGAAAAAAATATTTAAAGCTTATCTGTCATTAATTCAAAACATGATCTTAGTTCTAATGATATTTTGTTTCTTGAAGCTTTAAAAAAAATAATTGGAAAGAAAGTAGTACAATTTAAAAAAATAGAAACAAACTACCCTGCTCTTTTTAATCTGAAGGAATTCAAAAGCAGTTAAAATTATGTCAACTGACTTTTAAGGATAGTAATGTTCTTACAGAAATTTATTAAGAAATTTATAATTACAGTAGATAAAACTGATTATTTTGAGACAGTAGTCAGAAAATCTATTTAAAAAAAGGATATTTCTTACATGCTAAATGGAATACAAAAATAATGCTAACCTTGCAATACACAGCTGTTGAAAAAGTGTAAAGTATCCCTTTTTCAGCATTGTAGTTTTCAAGTAATGGCAACCAATAATTTGACTCAACATTCAAGTAATGAGTGGTAACAACTATTTGCACTGTGAAAAACCTTACTCTGTAGGACTCCAGAAGACCTGGAATGTTTGAAGGATTACAATTTGTGTGTAATGGAATTTAAAACACAGGGTCATCACTGGAGATGACAGCTCTTTTCACTATCTTTGTACGAGGTAACTAGCAAGACAAGCATAAGAACTGCAGCTGATTTAGAATCACCTGTTAAGGTGATGATGGTTGAAAGAAATAGTTTCTTGGGTGTACAGGAAGGAGGAGTGCTATTTCTTGCAGTATTTCCTGCACTATTAAAATAGTCTTTCACACTGGATTTATCTTTTGTTTGAGGGTTTTAAGCATCCCTTCTGTTTTAGTTCTTTCCCTCCCCTCTAATAGTTGCATTTTGCTGGATTTTATTAGAAGAAAAGTTTGAGAGAAAGAATAATTGGCCTCATGGAAGTTTTGTCTATGATGTGAACTGAGCCATGTCACTACTTGACACTGCAGTGTATATACAGGCATAATTTCTACTATTAAAGTTTTGTTATGAGGCAATCTTACAACTCAGAGACTGTCTTTTGCAGTCTTTCATTATACTGTATGTTTACTTTCTACGTGGAAACTTGCTTGAATAAGAAACCTGGAAATTTAGTTTTTCTTAGCTTCAGGAGCTCTGTAAAGAAGGATTTGATTTGGTCTCATTAATCAGATAACTGTTCAGCAACAAAGGTAGAATCAAAACTTACTTTTATTTGTGATGCATTTGGAGGCAGTCTCAAAGGAGTTGTTCATTATCATGGTAAGTAATTTTTGTTCCTGGGAAATAATTTGTCATTTTAAAATAGGAAATAAACCAACCAAAACCAGCAAAATATGGAAGCATATTAAACAAACTTCATAATTTATTTTAGAGCAAAGTTATCTTTTCTATGCTTGACAGACTGGTAAGTACTGATTAAATGGGATTCCCAAGAATCTTATTATATGACAGTTATCCATTATCCTTAGCCAGCCTTCTCAACTATGTATTCTTCCCTGAGTTGGTGGAAAGAATAGCGTTAACAAGATGTGTAAACTTTGGACATAAAAATTACATTATAAGTGTGAAACACCAAATGGAAGTGGCATAATGACACATGCACTGGTGGTGCTTACAATGAAAGATATGCTCAATGAAAGGAATCCTGACACAATTCCCAGAGAGAACAATATACACAGTGCATAATGGGAACACTGCACCTCAATTCAGAAACACGGAGAAGACATGACAGCACTAGCAGCTTTGACAGCAGAAGATGTAGCTCCAGTGTATGGCATCTGACCTTTAAGAAAAAAACTGTCTCCCTAATTATTAAATGCAAAGAATAAAAAGGATTTGTCATAATGGGGTGACTGAGTCACCATTTCCTTCAGCATGAGTAAATCTGTGACAGAACAAGACAAAAATATGTGCACATACTGGATTTTCATATCACTGTTGGCAATTTACATTATTAAATGCCAAATATACATAATCTTAGAGGAACACAATATTGAAAAATATTGTAAAATTTCACATACTTTGAAAATGACAAATTGAAATTATTTTAATTTTTTACATGACCCTACTAGCACTGTATCTTATTCTCGTAACAGTCTTGTACACAGTTGGATTCATGGCAATAAAACCAGTGAATAAAAGAGTCCTTTGTGTGGCAGAGTATAATATCTTCATTGTAACTGAAGGGTCCTAAAAAGATATCTAAGGGCAATAAGACACATTAATAAAATTATGTACATAAGATAATGTTCTTATTTTGTCATGAATGTGTAGCAATTTTCAGTTTGTAATGGAGATGTTACATACATGACTTTCAGATGACATTAGTGTAAGCCACCTCAAAAATGTTTTTGTGTAAAAAGTGATTTAACTGTTTCATTCAATTGTTGCATAAGATAATGCAGCAGCTCAAGAAAGGAGTAAGGAGCAGAGAATCAAAATGAAAAATGAAACATGCACTGAAAAGTAATTGAAACATTTTTTTCTCTTTTTCTTGGCTTGTTCAACAACCTGCATTCTACATACACCAGGTTGTACTTGCTGCTGTTGTTTGATTCATATAATGAATAAATATCTTCTCCAGAGAAGCAGTCTTCTAGCTCGTCACTTGCTTTGTAATAATCATGTGAAGTTACTAATTCCAGTTTTTAATTACTGAAGTAACTAAAACTTATCTTCTAATGGCCCACTGGGGAAAAATGTGGAGTTACTGGTAAAAATAACGACTTACAGACATGAAAAGGATATGAAAAAGGATATGAAAATTAAATATCACTTTGCTGTCCATTTGCTCTTCAAATGTAAGGTAGTTTTTCAAATAAATAACAGTAGAATCAAGGGGATTTAACAGCAGTGAAATAATCTGAAATTTCTCTAATGGATCTCATTTCTTTTTCACAGAATTTTTGATTTATTCAGTTATTGAATACCTAGATACATAAAATGGTTTCTTCCAGGAAAGCTACTGTGATACTGTAATGAGATGTAATATGCTTGACATTTGATCTCATTCTCCTCAATTCTTCTAATAGACTTCACCTACTGTGATGTTTGAGACCGAACTCAAACTGTACCCATACACTGTCTCCTTTCTCCAAGTGGTAAGCCATTTTGAATTCTAGCACATACGCAAACCAAGACAACTGGTCTTTAAAAGTGAATGAAACTATGGACCACAATCACAAAAAATTGCTTTAAAACTAAAAAAACCTAAATATAGTTTTGGCTGAAATTAACAACTAACATGGAATTTTGATTGATAAATCTCTCTTTGTTTTTCTGTATAAAACTGGATATTCATCTAGATTTATTGAAAAGCATACACCGTTGCAAGAAAATTGTTCTTTACCCATAAGAAGGAAAATGAAGGAAAGTTATGTAGGTGATACTTACGGTACTTATGGAGGAAATTGGTAACATTCTGCATTTCCAGAATGATGATATTTACAGCTTCACTGACACTTGATTTACTCAAACTAGAAACAGCATTGCTATGCTAAGTGTGTAATGCACTAAGATACTCTTGAAGCAGTCAACAAATAGGAAAGAGATTAAAAAAGGCATCCATGTGCCCATCAGCTACTTACGTAAGGGACATATTAATGAGTTTTTGAATTTTCCTGATTTAGAAGACATTCTCATCTTTGTCTACAAGTACAAGACATATGGCAGAGACAACCATCTGCACCATCAGTCCTTGTCTGCAGGAATAACTTTTATCAACATTCTAAGCTGCCAACATGATTTACAGGAGCTCAACAACTGCTTATAAAGGGTATGAGCATGCTGAATGTGATGTATCCATGAACAAACCTTTAAAAACTGAATTCAAGCTCTACTTTGCTTCATTATTACTATATATATATATATAAATATATCACCTAATTATGCATGTGGCCTGTCCAATTTGTAGCAATACTCTGACAATGCACCTTGTTTACCTTCCTTGTTTTCACATCAAAGTAGCATCTGGCCTTCTTACTGTCCATTTTCAGTCAATGCCTGTGTAAGAAATGTCCTGTACTGTTATTAACTTAAACTAGGGAAAATAATGTCTCTTATTCGCAACTATTGATGCTCTTACCTCTCTCTGCAATCTCCTTAACCCCTTGTTTTACCTACATACAGTTGGCATGTGCACCCAGCTTTCACACATGATGAACAAGATCAGGAGATAGCCCTGCTCTGGGCTCAAGCCCAGCATACATCATATAAGGCTATGGTCCTCTCCCTGAACAGTAGCCCAGCAGTAATTCTGGAGGATTAGAGCTTGATGACTGGAAAATTTCTTCTAGTTTGTATAAAAAACATATAGTAACATAGTAAGGAAAGGGCAGCATGTGTCAATATGTATTTCTAAGAAGCACATATTAGCCTGTTGATATAAACAGTTGTGAGATATGTTCTGTGCCTTTTCCGTTATGGAAATTGCCTAATATTTCAAATTTTCCATTGAAATTTATATTTAAATTAGAAAGGAAAGAAGGACCTTGAAAGAAAATAGAACAAAGACTATGATATAGCTTATTCATGTCTTGTCTGAGCTTTTGTTTTAGTCATTGACATATATAAATTTTTAAGTTTAATTATTTTACCACCTTTGACTCAATATTTCACACACAGTGAAACTTCTTTTACACAAACAAATCTAATATAAAGAATTAAAATTATTAAATAGTCTTTAATTAGGAAAAGGCAAAAAATCGTTGTAGCAAACAGCCTAGTTTTACTGGGAGAAGAACTAATACAGGGCTAGATTCTAATAGTGAAATTTAGATGTCTTCACTGCAGATTTTTAAATGCAAGTTAGGTCCAATTAATGAAGTCAAGGAAGACATTCAGCGCTCACTAAAAAGTATCCCGTTTCACTGGATACACTGTTTAGAGTTCTACTGCTTACAATGGGAGTGTAACCTCCTATATTTGATGTTAATCTTGACCCTGAAGACATGTGAATTTAGATTTCTTCATATGAAATTAATAAAGTAGTGAATATGTGAATAGCCTCTGATATGACTGGAGTGAACAGATTCATATGATTACTATTAGTATCCAGGGATAAGATAGTGGCCATTCTAAAAATAGAATCAACTTGAATATCCCATTTGGTCCTTGCAATAATAGAGTAAAAGAAAATCACTGTATGGTAAAGAAATTCAGTTCTGAGCATTTTTCTTACACCCTGACCAGATCATAATTTTCCTGTCAAAATGCAAAGACGTAGTCTAGACAGAAAAATAATTCCGAAATAATATTCAGATAATCTTCAGAAACATTATAGATTGACAGAGTCTTAAATAATATTTGATTTCAAAATCATGTAGCTATAACTTCCAACAATTCTCAAAATTGGACTCCACTGATAGCATTGGTAGTGATGTTTTTATTTCCTTTTTTATCCTATGTGATTATTTTTTAGGAATAGTTTTGAAACTTCTGTTGATTGTTCTGCTTAGAGTCCAAATCTTATTTATGGAAAAATTTACCAGCCACAGTGATGCGAACAAATCTGTCTCTTTCAGAGCCAAAAGTGTTCATCAGTGAGTTTTAAATTCTTTAATTCCTAGATATAATTATGAACCAATGGATTAGGCACTTTAGCTCATTAGAACATTTTCTGTTTATTCCCTTCTCTGGCTTTAGTGAGTCTTCTTTGCATCCTTATGCCTCTTAAATTCCTGTTTGTTCAGCTTGGTATCAGTAGGAAACCAAATTCCGTAAGAAGGATTTTGCCTAGAATACTCTTTGACTTGACATTTGGAACATTCTTCTGGAGTTTAGGAAGAAGTGTAATTTCAGTTCATGTGTTGGTGAGCAGAAATGAGAATCAAAGACAGAGATATTTTCTTAATTTTCTGACATCCATCTCAGTTTCAACTGACATTCTAAAGCTGACTAAAGGGGTTCATACAGTGAATTCATTCTACCTGGTAGAGGTACTAGGTCCGTTAAATTTTGCATGGCTTGTTCCAGAATGGTAATCTAGTTGAATGACTGGCATTTCATTGGAAATATCAGGAAAATACATAACTCCAATCCTTTTAATGCATTCACTTTGTTTGCTGGAGACATCCCGCTCTATCTCCCTGGGTTTTGTTGTTTGTTTGGGGTTTTTTTTGTAAAAGATTATCTTCACCTCCATTTTATGTGAATATAGAGGTCCCATTATGTCATTTCACAATCCACATCTTATTTATTTTGCTTTGAAAAGGTCTCTGACTCAACTATTAACACCAGGCTCTATCCCAATTGACCCCTACACACTAGCTTTATTTTCTGCATTAGTACTGCATTACATTAGCATCAGTATACTGGGCTTGTCTTTGGATTTTGCCTTATGATATTGCAAAAAGAGCAACATTCCTTGCCAAATGTAGAATAAAACAGCTACACTGATGTAGCCAGAGTATTGCCCATTTACATCAGCAGACAATTTTGCCAAGTTTTTAGCCATTTGTATCAGAAAATTTAGTACAGAATGCAAGGTTATTGCCTTTTTTGCTTTATCAGAATGCTGAACTAAAGCACCAATACACTTAATAATTACATTAGTCACTAATTTATCTACACAGAGTGTTGGTAAAAATACCTGCTGGCAATATTTAGCAAAATGGTATTTCCTAATAGAGGGATTTCCCACCAGAGTAGTTTCTCAGTGCTACTGTTCATCATTTTGTACAATTAGCCACTCTATTGCTGCCTTCTTTCATATAAAAGGAAATGTTGTATGTTTCTTCCTCTCAGAGACAGCAATGCACATCAACAAAGTCTTTACGACTTTTAAAAATTCTTTATGAACATGTGAAAGGATTTTGTTTTAAAATAATTTTATTTTTTAAAATGCTAAGAATTTTCTCATATAAAATCATATGAAATACACACATTGAAATAAGTCAGCATTTAAGCTTTAAACTCCCCTTAAACTTAAAGTGGATGTATATTCATTTGTAGAGAAAATCTTTATTTACCTTCCTTAAAAAAAGACATTAAGCACTATGAAGAAGAAATGTGCAACTTACACCACATGTTTGCACTTATTCCATTTTTATTTCACAGAATTGTTGAAATTTCAAGTGTAGCTTTGGAATTTGACTCATGAGTATTTATTATTCTACTTGGCTTTCAGACAGTGTACCTACTCATGCCAGTTTTTAATATTTTACTTTTGTGATTAACTGAGGGGAAGAAATGATGCAATATAATAAGTTGATCAATTAATTCATCTGGAAACTGAAAATTGGCTCTTCCAATCTAAAGAACTTTCTGTGCTATGACATGAAAGAATTGTAGGATTAAGTAATATCTAAAACTGACAGCTTTTTTCATTGTTTTTTTGGGTTTTTTTTCGTTTTTTTTTTTAAGATTTAACATAAAGAGATCTTGATTTAACTGTTCAAGTACATAAAAAGCCTTCCTAACCTTATCAAAGTATTCTGAGTGTCTAAGTCAAATAAATTGTATGGATTTTTAATAAACAATGTGAGTAAAATCCTGACCTAACAGAAAATAGTAGCAAAATATTTTCCTGAATTAAATAATGACTACTTAAAATCTATTGAAGTTTACTGTTACTACTGCTATTTTGATTGCTATTTCTATTACTGCTATAAATAATGCTTTTAGTATTATTTGCCATGAAATATTTTGGTGCTAAGTACACAGATTTCCATCAATAAACTCTGAAAATTGAATCTGATTTCTTACAGAAGCAGGATTCATGCACAATACATCCTAGCTATAGGCAGGAATAAATATTACTATTTCTCACATACACTAAACACCATGAAACTCTACTGATTTTCAAGGATTATCCCTTCCTCTAGATGCTATTTTTACATATTTTTTATAAAATTTACAAATGCAGTTCTGTCCTATGTGTTTGCTTATAAACTTGGTAAAGATAAACTTTTCTGTATTTATTTCCCTAATAATCCTGTGAGATATTTATCCTTTATATTATTTATTTTCCAAAGACTGAAATGACAATTTTTTTTTCTAGTTTGTGTATATATCATTCTATATAAGCCTTTGACTCACAATATTCTTAGGTCAATATCATGCTTCATAGCTACTACAGAACTTATTTGAGAATCTTGAAAAAATGAAGGGGATCTGATTTTTCCCTCTTCAATTTCACTAAGAAGAGATTGTTGTCAGTTTTTGTCTTTGGGTTTTGTTGTTTGTTTTGGCTTTTTGTTCCGTTTTGTTTGGGTTTTTTTTTAATCATAGTATGTGTAGACTGAATATATGCTATGAAATAACCTTTGGTGGTCTCAGGGAAGCTATTTGTGCTCCCTTTAAGCAGCACTTGCACTTAGGATTAATCATGTTTTCTTCCTGTGGGACTTGCAAGAATTATACCTGTCCTTGTTAAAGAATGCACAGATACAGAGCAGTAGGCAATCTCTCTCCTAAAATCTTATTTTAGACAAGCAGTCACAGGCTAATGAAAGAGGGATAACAGAGGCACATAGAGTATATGGTGGCAGAGGAAGTAATGGATGATAATTTGTTTGAAGAGAAGGCATTCTTAGGAGGATAATCTAGTGGAAAGAAATGGTCGGAGATGAAGGATGATAAGATGAAGTGAATATACTAAAGAAAGGACAGCTAAGAAAAGTGAAAATGGGGTTTAAGAATTAGAAAAAGGTAGACAAAGATACCTCATTCAAAAAGTTTTTATTATTTACATGCCCAAATTTGTCTTCTACATAGGTTCTGCTGCTGGTCTGATTTCTGTATTGGTGTGTTTGCTTTGTATTGTACTAAGCATAAGACAGAAGGGAAATATGTCATTTAATATCTTTACTTCTGGGGTCAACTTCCTTTAGTAGTTAGCATCAAGAGAATGTCAAATGAGAGGAATCTCTAGGCAGTGGAGCCTTTGGTTTGGTTGCTTGTGCTCTCACCAGTTTCAGCTAGTTCTTGTTTGAAGTCTTCTTCTGTGCCTGCTTTGCCGTAGTTGTTGACCTACTCAATGATTTTAATTCCTAAATAATATAGGAATGTAATGGAATAACATAGCATGGAAAGTTGAGACAGCTACTGCAAGTTACCAAAACAAACAAACAAACAAAAGGTGTTTGTCATAATTCAAATGACTTATCAAATTATTTTCAGTGTTATAATAAATCTTTGCTATATTCCAAAACATTGCTTCCAGGAAAACTGACTCAGTGCTTCTTGCACATAAAAGTACTTGAAAAAAATAACACAGAACAAGGAGATACTGTTTTGAAAAAAACACTACAAAAATAACCCAAGATGCAGAGACAGATGACAAAAAAGACAAAAGGAAACATACCATTTGTTTATCTGTACTTATAACACTAAAAGCTGTATTTTTTATTCACTTATGAATGATTTAATCACATTTATGTTTTTCTCAAATCGTAGTTTTTTTCTCTGTTGAAAAGAATTCTTTATTTCATTGTACAATTAATTAATTCATTTTTACAAGAATTCATGTCCACAGTAAAAGAGGCTGAGAGACTTTGTGATTTCTCTTATTTGCATACATTTATTCAGACAAACATTCATAAATTCTGTACTCTACAGAAGTAAAACCGGAAGGAAAGCTATAAAGCAAATGCAGTTTATTTTATGCAATGAAACATGTAAAAACTGGATTTGAAGAACTGATTTGCTGACCAAAATCTCTCTTTTTAGCAAGCCTGATGGTACTGTTTTCTTATTCACTTATAACTCAACTGTTACCTGTATGAAGGTTGGGTCCAGGCAAAGATACAAGTAAGGCAAAAAAGTTATATTGAACTTATCACATATCACTCTATCTGATCTCTTCTCCTTCTGTCAATTGCAGTCTTTCATAACCTACTATCAAACAGCATACTGAATCTTATCCTTGATTTGATAGGGATCTTTTAATTCAACATTTCATATCAGAACACTGTATTGAGGGAACTGATTTGATCTCTTCCTGTTCTTATCTCTTTTAAAAAAAATATGATATTGTTTCATCTTATGTAAATAATAAAAATGGAAGTTATGTTTTCGTTTGTAATCTGCAATGAATATTTTATTATAAGTTTGCATTTTCCTTCTGTGTTTGAGTATCCAGCCACTGTAATATCCATTGATAATATTTAACTGTCAGAAGGACTGGTTTACCAAAGCAGGTTTTGGTGACGTTTCTGGGAATTAGGAAGAGTTATTGAATAATAGGAAACAAAGCCTATTGTTTATAGGAGGCTTTTAAGAATCTCCTGTAGAAAAGATGATTTAGAAATATACTGTAAGAATAAATCAATATCTGTTTAACCACATATTGTTTCTAAATGTTATGCACATTTTACATTTATTTAATCATTGGAATAACCTAAGTTTTCATAACAGCTCAACTGTAAGGTCCACAATACTTAAATAAATCACGGGGCCTTGGTATTGCTATATTTTCTGTGAAATGGTAAAATATAGAAATAAAGTGACTATGATTATTTATGAGGGATTAGGAAGCAAATAAAGTGGTAATAATAATAAGCATTTTTATCAAAGAAAAAAAGTTGATATAGAACAAAATTATTTCTGAGATTAAAGACCACTAACGGTTGAAATGGAATAGACATCCAAATATGTCATTATTTTAAAACATATATATTATTCTTCTGTAGTGTCAATTTGTACTTGAGCTAGAAATGTAGCTGATAATGATCTCTGTATATAGTATAAATATTTGTCTAACATTGAGCACAGCAGATTTATTGACAATCTCACAAAATCCTCTTTTTCTTGCAGTAAAATTTATTTCCAGGTTTAAAAGGCTTGAATTATTTTTTGACAAGTTGATATACCCATCTTCATAGATGAGACATCTTGTGTTGATTTGAGAAGAGCAAGTCCAAAGTGAAGGAAAAAAAAACACAACTGGAAATAAATAACCCCACCCCTATCTCAGGGTAACTGTGTCTGCAGAAGGAGCTATTTTGAAAGAGATAGTGAAGAATATTTTATAACTAGCATCCATTCAATCTTTATGTAGGGATACTTGGCTTCTTGCTTCTTAGCTGTTTAGATGATACAAAGAACTTCAATTATCCTCAAGATTTTTTTAATCATTTTTTCTTTTGCTTGTCCTTTCATTTGTTCTTTTCTCCTTTTTCCAAACTTCATAGGGACACTCTGGAATTCCTGGGTACACAGTCATAATGATAAGAAAATTATATCTTTTTATAGCACTGATTATATTACATGTCACTCTACTATTGAGCTTGCTTGTGTAATAGGACAATCATATGAAAGGGCACATAATTCAAAATGTATTGATATCAAGGGCACTCCTTTGGCTGATTATGTGAGAGATCTGAAGATCCTGTACAAAACCTGTCTTATAAATTCTGTATTTATAACTGTGTAGATGCTCATATAGCATTCATGCGTAGGTAGCTGCTGTAGAATTTCACATAAATAAGTGACTATGGTTTACGTAACTATCCATTTCAGAAATTCTGAGAATCTGATAGTAACTCCTTACTATTATCTGCGGCACAGAAGGACTAAAACAAAGGCTCATCACTCTCAACCTGCATAAAAAAATGAGCAGAGTTGCTGTTAGGCAGTTTCCATGGACTGACTAGGAGAAGACTGTAGATTATAAGTTTCAGCAAGGTCCTTAACCTTGATAAAGTTAGATGAAGAGGAATCCTACTCTTAACAGCTTCCCTGAAGTCTCTATGTTCTTCAGTTGAGCTTAGGTAGACATGTCATTTTCATCACTACCTAAGTAAGGATTTTGAGGCCCACTGTAGAGAAGTCAGGTCTGTATCCTTTTTGCGCTCTGCAGTGTGTGTGTGTTCAGACTGTACATGTAACAAAAGTCTCATAAGCAGAGCAGGGTGGTGAAAATCTGAAAAGAAAATAACAGTCTAAGACATAACATTTCCAATCTGATTTTCACTTGCTATGTTTAAAAATATATGAATTAAAACAGAAAGGACATCTCAAAATGACTGGAAGACACAAAAATGTGTTGAAAGTTTAAATGACTTGTGTTTTTCTGTGTTAAAGTCAAAAAATTACTTTTCCGATGCTACTGGGACTTCAAACTGACATTGACATTTTAATATATAAAGTTTAGCCTTTTTCACTCCTGTGTCTTAGTTCGATGCCTGAACAGACTTTTAACATATTTAATGCTCTACATAATGGCACAGAATATAATCTGTGAAAGCTCTAATTTAAGGTTCTAAAAGACTACTGTTGTGCTAATTTTATGGTAACTTTTTACAAATAGGTAACTACTGTATTCCCTTTGCATAGCTCAGATTACTAATACTTAAGGTCCTTAATTTTTTATTCAGAGTTTTAAATGAAACTCTCATTGATTTTAAGGAAGTTTATGTTTAAAAAACCTGGTGCATCTGTTATTATGTTTTGCGTTTTTTTTAATCCAAGTCTTCTTGAGTCAATGTGCATCTTTCTATGGACTTGAATAGATTTGGGATTTATGCTGTTGAAAAGGAAAGGTGCCCTTTCATTTAAGTTTGAGAGAATGAGGCTCACTTCCAGAGATTTGCAGATTTCACACCTGATCTTGGATTGAATCTCAAAAGATTATAAGCACCCAAAGTTCAGTTTTGTTGTGTTTTACACTATTTTATCTCATTGCCCTTTCTACAATAGAGGGATGATTACACTTTCTTTTACCAATTACTCAACTCATCTGTCTAGGGACACAATTTAAAGCAGGTAAGTATGGATGTTAATAGCTAACTGATATTTTTGAAAACTCTTGTTCAGATATCTCCTAATTCTTTAAGAAGTAAGATCTGTTTAGGTTTTTAATCTGAAGTTATTCACAGAAAGGGTTTCCTAGTTCTTCTTAGTAATATTCAGAAACATTTTCTCTTTTTTTTCCCCCTTTCATTCCTTTTTCTCAACACTTTATTGGAAAAGTCTTAAAAGACAGTGAGGATAGTGACATAAACAAGTATTTTCATTCATGAATTTAGTCTGCTTATTGCAAAATGTACTATTATAGTAATAACATTTTTTTTCTTTTTTAAACAGCTATCAAACTGATTTTATATTGACCATATTATAGTAAAGTAGTATTAATAAAATAGCTATGGTCTGATTCTCATCTCTACCACAGTACACTATACTGTCAGAACTAGCAAACCATGGCTAGTTTAGCCGGTAAAACACATAAACATAGATATGGAACCTGTTCTGAGATGTGAAAATTAAAAAATATTTAAGTATAAAATTTTATATTATTCAAAGCCCTCAATTATAAGTAAACACATAACCTGCAGTATTCCACTCTGTCATAAATACTACCATTTTATAGCAGTAACATGAAATTTTTGGCTGATGAACTTAAATCCACCAATATCTGATCATATGCTAGAAAGATCCAAAATTTATCTTCATGAGTGTATAGTGACCATAAATCAGGAATTATCTTTTGGTTTGGGCTTTTTTATGCCACTCATTTTCTGTTTTTATTTCATTGAAAGAAGTGAAATGGTTTATATGCTTTTGGAAAGAATATGAGAACAAACATATAATGCAAAAGTATAGATGAGACAAGTGGGAAAGAAAATCAAAAGCATAATTCAATATACCTGATGTGGTTTAAGCCCAGTGGGCAACTGAGCACCACAATGCCTACAAAAAGGGGCTAGATAAAATAAAGACTGAGAGTGATTTCCTCACCTCTTAGCAGTCACAAGCAAAAGACAGACTCAACATAGGGAGAAACAAAAAAAAAACCCAAATCAATTTTAAGTTCCTACCAGTATAATCAGAGTAAATCAGTGAGAAATGCAAACAGATCTTAAAGTCAAGCACCTTCCCCCACCCCTCCCTCCTTCCCAGGCTCAGCTTTGTTCCTGTCAAATTATAGGACAAGGTGAAATGAGACCAAGCTGGAGCATAGGAAGTTTCATGTGAGCATAAGAAAAAACTTTTTCACTGAGAGGGTGTTGGAGCACTGGAACAGGAAGCCCAGAGAGGTTGTGGAGTCTCCTTCCATGGAGACATTCAAAACCTGCCTGGACACGTTCCTGTGTGACCTAGTCTAGGTGATCCTGCTCTGGCAGGGGGGTTGGACTAGATGATCTTTCGAGGTCCCTTCCAACTCCTAACATTCTGTGATTCTGTCACTCTGTCATTCTGTTTTCTTTACCTCCCCTCCTTTGCCCAAGGACACAGGGGGATGGGAATAGGGGTTGCAGCCAGTTCATTCCATCCAGTCTCTGCCGTTCATTCCTCTCCAGGTGGTACGGAGGACTCCTCCCACTCTCCCTCTGCTTTCATGTGACACCCTTCCCACAGGAGAAAATTCCCCCACAGAAGTCCAAATATGGATCTGCCCACAGCTGTAGTTCCCTCACACACAAACTGCTCCAGCACGCATAGCCTCTTCAGGGGCAGCCAACTGCTCATGTGGCTCTGTCCCATCAGTGAACCTCCACGGGCTGCAGTTGGGTCAACCTGTGCTCTTGCCATGTGTTGCCGGGGAACCTCTGCTCCATGCACCTCCTCTTCCTCCATCTCCTTTCTTCCTTCATTGACCTTGATGTCTGGCACAGTTGTTCTCCTCACGTCCCTCTCCTTTCTCTGCTTCAGGTCCCTTCTGATGGTTCTGCAGAGTTCCTGGCTCTCTCTTTTGGGCTAGAGCTTCAGTGGAGCTTGAGCTTAAGTTGGGATCAGGCTGGCAGCCCAGCCTGGCCAGGAAGAGCAGAGGTGGGCCTGCACCACCTGCACATGAAGCCACGCTGATCAGGTCCGGTGCAAAAAAAAGAGAGAGAGAGAGTGTGCTGCACTCCCCTTAAATACATGAGTTTGCAGGGGATGTTGATTGGCTTGGCACTGGTCAAAGTTGGGTCTGACATTTTAGAGCTGGGGGAGCTTTCTAGTAGCTTCTTACAGGGCTATCTCCATAGCCCTCCCATGCTGCCAAAACCCAAACCAAAACCACCCACAGAAAACCCAATACAATACCATAAATATTTCTTGTTATCTTGTTTCCTGATTTGCAAATATACAGTTTTATCTGGTTGGAAAGTTCTGGTCTGTGAAAAGCAAATATTTTCATTAAAATCCATTTATTTAGAATACAATTCACTAGCAAATCAATGATAGAATGACTTTTTGGAAGAGAATCACTCAGCAGTGCAGCTAAAACACACATACCAAGGTGTCGTTTTTCTTGGAGGTGGAAGAAGCGGGAAAATAAGGGAGCCAATTTGAAATCCCTGCTCAGCCTAATTTGGAGAAGAGAGATAAACTTGGGACTACCCTTTCCCAGATGAATATCCCTACTGTCAGTCCAAACATAGAAAGACATGAAAGAAATCCTGTGTGCCTTGACTAAATTGTGTTCAAAAGCGTCTAGAGAAACACCGGAAACAGCAATGTATTATTGTACAGATTCTGTAACAGAAGTAGGCAGAACAATTTTCACTGAAATTTATAAAGACCGAAGGAAAAGGTCTCCCTAACATGCTTAATTCCTTTGTCACTTCTGACAATTTGGAAAGTACATATTTTTCAATCACTATCCTGTTCTTTCTAATCACCAGCCTTTCATGGTAATAACTAGGAGAAGAGAGAGAGAGAGATTGAAAGGACATATGAAAGGCCACTAAAGCTGTCCAAGGACAGTAAATATTGCCTCAACACTCACTATGTAGTATTCCACCTATTCTTTCCTCTGTATTGTTCTGAGAGCAACAATAAGGACTAAAATGAAATAATAATATTTAAAATTGCACATTATGTGTACTAGGTGTTGTTTTACTACTGCTATGGATAAGAGGAAGTTCTTAGAGGTTCTCCCCTTTGCCCATAACTCTTAGTTCTGAAATGTTAATAATTTATTTCTGTTTCACATCTATATGCAGTATTTTTGTGAGGTTTTCTCCTTGGAATTTTGGGAGATATAGTCTTTATCTGAAATGGGATCTCTACAGACCCCTCAATGTGTTGTTAATAATATTTCTGCATGATTTATTTATACTATTATTTCTCAGTCTCAGAGTTCTCTTCCAAATAGTTGTGTTTATACTAACTTTTCCCATTGACTCTCCTCTATCTGGGGCTGACCATGGCTTTTTCCTTTATGATACAGCAACTTAATAATATCACAAATATCTTTGTGTGAAGTATAAAATACATCTTACATAGGATATATATATATATTACTATATTCTGCATCATTATATCACAAATTCCTTGAAATTTTATTCTAATACTAACTTATTTTTATGAAGTTTCAAGTTTATGTCATTTTCTTAGCAATGTTTTTCTCTCTTTCTTTCAAAATGTTTTAACTCTTATTTCATTTACATACCTATGAAATTTTTATACTAGCAAAGTTTACTGTGAAAGGGATTTTATACTATGATGCTTCTCCTGAGGTCTGATAGATTTGCTTACTGCTTGAGGAGCAGTGATTCCTAATTCTGCCTTTCAGTTTGATAAACAGGATACCATCTGGGGAGAGTTGTTCCTTCTGTAGTATAGATGTGGTTGCAACTGAAGGAGACAGTTTCACATCATTTAGCTTTAAACTAATCAGGGAAATAAGTAATAAAAAACCCCCTCTTCTCTAGTGGAAGGTGCATCACAGTCTGGTATTTTTAGATAAAGTCTAGTTTGCTGGCAGATGGTAAACACTAAATTTACAGCTACTGGATTTTGCATTTGGAAAAAGGTTCCTACTGGATATGCAATCTGATTTTTCAAACAGTTAAGAAAATGAGTGGGTCCATTGATTTCAGAAGACCTAATCATGTGTGCAAAGCTGTCCTTGTCCATAAGTTTTTGTAAGACTGATTTAAGCAGATTTTGTGCCTTGCAATGAAAATAAATTTAAAAAATCAACCAAAACCAAACCAAACCAAACCAAAAACATGTTATTGTAGCTACGTTAGTCTAGGATGGTGCGGGTAGTTCTTCATTTCAGCATTTTATTTTACTTCAGATAGGAGGCCTATTAAGTCACCGATGAATCTATTGTTTGTTTTGGGCTCTGTTTTAGTTTAATCTCTTTGCGTTCCAGTGTCAATGGGAACAAACATTGCAAGACATTTAATATCTAAGCAAATGCATTTAAGTTCCACTTTGAACTGCTGAGCTTAAAAGATATAATAGATAGTCTGTGCTGTTGTCTTAAAATTAAATAACCAGATACTGAAAACTCTGTTATGAATTCATTACTTATCTCTGTTGTTCATTGCATGACATTTCTCTACATCCTTTGGTTCCTTGTAACAGATTACTTAAAATCCAATTTAAGATGCAGATATGAACCATATTTTTTCAGTGGTTGACATCTGTGGCATAACCAGTTACTTTCTTTATAAATCTGTCTTATATTTAATTGTTGTTTAATTTTTCAGTTTTATTTCTCAAATGATCTTTTAGGAAAGGGCTAATTTCTGTGTAAAATCTTTTTATATTTTCATTTACTTCAGTGATAGGAAGAACTTATAAATGTAAACATTCATGGCATAGCAACAATATAGTTGAACTGTCTTGTATTCATGGCACAGTAGTAACAAAGTTAGACTGTGTTAGATTGTTTCTATCGTTAAAATTTATTCATTTTTAAGAAATATGGGCTTCTCTACCAGGCATCGATTTAAACCCAGAATTCTAACCCCCCTCCTGAAATATGTTACAGACTTAGTCTATGGTTTTTTGGTCTTTATTTCCTAGAACATTGACTCATTTTGTATAAAAAATTGACTCACCATTAGAGGAAAAAATAATCCTCAGCTACAGTTGTAATAAGTAACACAGAGTCCATGTAAAGGACATCAGGAATACTGGGTTAGCTGTAGTATGCATTCAAAGGAAATCACAGGCAACGTTGATATCCACTTTGTTATGCAGCCTAACACTTTTGATTTTAGATGGAATTACTGGTTTGTATCGATGTAATTAAAAGGCAGTATCTTTCAGAGATTCTGAGTGGCACAATTTCTTATAGAGGTGTTGATTTATTACAATGGTGGACAGCAGCTGAAGTGCCAGCCTAAACAAACTGTGCAGGATAAGATGGAAGGACAAATAATTCCTTGATTGTGGTATAGGTGATCAGAGGTTACCATACGAAAATTGTTCTTTACCATAGAGTAAAAGTAATACAAGTCCACAACATTGCAATCACGTGCCTCTGTTTAGAATGTGCAGTTCAGGAAGCCAAACTGAATACATGCCAATGTATAATTAATAGTATAAGAGAAGGAAAATTTGGTCAGAAAAAAACATAGCTACAAAATAAAGTAATTGCATATTAATAGAAAAATTGCATGGAAATAAGAATTGTTCCTTCCTTGTAGGAAAAGAAGCTTCCACCAGTCTGCAGGATTGATCCCCTTAATCAAAAGGTTAAATCTGATGAGTGGTTTCTTATGTTAGCACTTCGCTTAGTACTGTCAGTTTGATTTTTCACTCCATAAGGACATGTAACTGCTGCTGGTGGGTTTATGGTTAGCTATACTATTCGCTTGTACATAGGAGCTTATATGTTACTTTGAATGGGTGTGCTGAAATTTGAAATTAGTCATCTCTTGGTTCTAGACTAGAACATAAACTTCACTTCCTTCCTTTATTGGCAGACTGAAAGATAATGTGTGTCCATTGAAATCATAATAATATGGATCCACAGCATGTTCAAAATTGTCTTTCAGTAGGCAAAAAGTGTTCTGTGAAATAAAAATTCACTTAAATTTTAAGCTACCAGATCTACTTAGTGAGGTTGCATTAACATCATGCAGTAACCATTAGATTAAAGTACCATCATTACTTGCTCTTTTTGGAAGAAAACTTGCATGATTTCTCTCTCATTTGAATTTGTCTCACTTTATCTTAAAGCCTTTCTGTTATTGTTTTTATGACTTTTCCTTGCTAAATAAGTGAGGTTTTGTCATCAGTAGGGTATTTTTAGACTGTCTCAATCTTTTTTTTGTACACCTCAGCAAACTAGGGTACAAAAGTCTAAAGACTAGGAATACTTTCATTAAATGTGTATGCCTAAAATATAGTAGCTATTTATTGCCAGTGAGATTAAAGGGAGACCTAGAGGACTAACTCAACTATCTACACTGCAACATTTGAAAGTGGGAACAATTAATCCTATTGTTTTTCTCTCTGTCATTTGCCTTAGTTGCTACATTTTTTGGCTTATCCCTCATTTGCACGGATAATCTTTTAAAATAAAAACTTCAGAATGAATTGCAGTGTTCTTAGCAGGGATGAAGTCACTCCCTTTTCTTATAAACTACTTCCTTCTTATATATCCAAAGATGATATCAGTCTATCACACTAGAGTCCTCTCTTCAGTTGCTCTAAAGAAAAACCCAAACCACTAGGGCTTTTTTAGTCATTGATTTGTAGGGTACTGCCCATTGCTCCTCTCACTTTCAGATACATTCTGTAGCTATGTCTTCCATTCCTTCTTCCTGTAAAAATCTGCGCTTTGCTTTAGATAAAGAATTTTTGTTTGAAGAAATAAGAACAGAATACTAAGTGAATTTGTATTGTGCTGTCTGGGCATTTTATCCTCATTGGATCAGTCATCTGAAAGATTTATTATCAGTGATTTTTCTATTTACTCTCAGATCACTGATGAAAACATTCACTTTACAGCATGCTAAGCTTAGGACTAGGAGCCATTTACTTCTTTATTCTATTATTAATTCTAAAAGTGGTTTTCCTTCTGTCTTGTGTTTACAGTTTCTTTCTTCCAGTTTCTTCATTTGTAAAATAAGGATAGTTCTACTTTTGAGCTCTCGAAGGCATGATACTAGTAAAGTACCATGACCTTCCAAGCAGCCATTGGAAAGAGAGAAGAAGTGAAGGCAGAAAGGAGTGGAACAAAAGTAATCCTACCACAGAAACTATTATACTCAACAGAGGGTAGTTATGATGTGGGTAGAAAGCATTTATACATGCTTGTATGTCTCTCCCATAGCCACTTTTTTCATCCGTCCCTTTTCCAGAGTAGCAAA